>NC_089786.1:7725000-7737500 GCF_040412425.1 Macrobrachium rosenbergii | reverse complement strand
AGATAGATCTATTTTCGGTGGCCTTGATTATACGCTGGAGCGACTGTACAGAAAACTCGATTGCGCCGAAGAAACTTCGACGCAACGTGCCTTATACACTCTCAAAATGTTATAGGTTTTTATTGTATCTACAAAGTCAAATATCAGCAATTCAAGTAATACAGTGCACCTCACACGGTGCACTGTAGGCATTACTTAAGGTTCTTTGCAGCGTCCCTCCGGCCCATAGCTGCTTCAACCCCATTCATTCCTTTTACTGTACCTCCGTTCATATTCTCTTTCTTCCTTCTTGCTATCCACTCTCTCCTAACAATTTTTCATAGTGCAACTGTGAGGTTTTCCTCCTGTTACACCTTTCAAACTTTTCTACTCTCAATTTCCCTTTCAGCGCTGAATGACCACACAAGGTCCCAGTGCTTGGCCTTTGGCCTAAACTCTATATTCAATTCAATTCCCTTCCCTATAAACTTTCAGTCAAGTAATACAGAAAAATGACTATAAACTTCCATACAAGATATAGAATAAGCAAAAGAAGCCACGCACGCACGCACGCACGCACGCACGCACGCAAGCACGCACGCAAGCACAAAGCAGCAGCAGGCAGCAGCATTAAACGAGACAAAAATGAAATGAAAAGCGCCGTGTTCTTGACAACAAGCGAAAAATATATGATATATTGAAAGTTTAAAATTGATGCTCATGCAACAATAAAAGAATTTCCAATCAATTATTTCCCGAAACTCTCCATCAATCTTTCGCAAAAATTTTGACAATAACAAACATCATATCAATTCGCCCTCGGCAAAAACCAGGTGACGTAACGTGGTGCGCCACACTCCCACCCCCCTTCCCCTCCCCTTCTCATCCCCTCCCTTCTCCCCTTCCCCTCCCCTCATCATCCCTTCCCCTTCTCATCCCCTTCCTTCTCCCAATACCAAACCGCCCACCTTTCCCCCTCCAACCCCCATCCTCCCCCTTCCCCTCCTTCTCATCCCTTTATCATCCACCCCTCTCCCCCTTCACTCCCCTTATCATCACTCTCCCTCCTTCCCCAATACCAAATCACCCACCTCACCCCTCAACCCCCACCCCACCTAAAAACCAAACTTAACTAACATCCTATCAATTCGCTATCTGCAAAAAAACAGGGGTGACCAAACATGACCCTCCTTAACCCCTTCCCGCCCATCCCTCCCCTTAACCATTTCCTTCCCTCTCCCCCACCCCCAAAAAGAAAAACCCCACTAAGCCCCAAACCTGCACCTCGCCCTGGCCGCACGTAGCAATCAAGAAAAAAGAGAAAGAGGAAAAAAATAGGAAAACGAACCAATTGTATTTAACCTCTTCCTGCGGATTGGGAGCCATATAATGAATAGCTCGCTCAGCCAAAAATTCCATTTGGATATAAATCACCTGCGCTAAACCAATCGGAATCAATGAGTAACGAAGGGGGCCAATTCATTATCGGCATTTTCGACCTCCTGAGAATTTCGATTCTGTCGGCCTCGAAAGAGGTGGCGGGTTATTAATTCGGCTTCGTGACCCCCACCCCCAACCCACCCACTCACCCACCTCCTCCTCCATAACCTGGTTAAAATTCTGGTTCCTAACTTTTGTCAGATAATGATTATGAGGATACTGATAATGTTATCTTTACGACCAGTGCTACCTTACTTTTACTAATAATGCTAATAAAATTACTATGAATAAGGACGTATACACAATAAGAAAAACTATCAAGGCCAAACAATAATAATAATAATAATAATAATAATAATAATAATAATAATAACCAATTATCATATAATTACTAATAAAATTATTATGAACAAGGACGTACACACATTATGAAAAAGATGAAGGCCAAACAATAATAATAATAATAATAATAATAATAATAATAATAGTAATAATAACCAGATTATTATATAATTTTCCTGTCACATAACTCTACTCATTTCACTATAATCTTTCATAAAGTAACCTTGAAAGAAAAAGTTGAAAAAAAGTCTACCAAGGTATCAGTATCATTGCATATTTTTTTTTCTTTTTCTTAATAAGAATAATAATGCTTATCATTATAGCATAATTATAGGACGAATGGAAAGCTCAGGACTGCGTTATATCAGGACTTGACTCGCGGTAACAAAAAAACAATCGAGTTTTCTGTACGGCGTATAATCAAGGCCATCGAAAATAGATCTATCTTTCGGTGGTCTCGATATAATGCTGTATGAGCCACGGCCCGTGAAACTCTCAAACACGGCCCGGTGGTGGCCTGTCCTACATCGTTGCCAGAAGCACGATTATGGCTAACTTAAGTCGTAAATAAAATAAAAACTACTGAGGCTAGAAGGCTGCAATTTGGTATGTTTGATGACTGGAGGGTGGATGATCAACATACCAATTTGCAGCCCTCTAGCCTCAAGTGTTGTTAAGATCACTGAGCAGACAGGAAAAGTGCGGACAGAAAAGAGTGCAGACAGAATAAGGTGCGGATGGACAGACAAAGCCATCTAAATAGTTTTCTTTTACAGAAAAATTAAAAATGAACTCAATGCTTTCAATTGTTTTTGCTAAATAGCAAGGTAATATTTTCTCCTTGTTCTAGTCTTGGTAGGATGTAGAGTAACAAATACCTATATACTTATAACAACATCAATAACAACAACAACATCATCGAACATCACACAGAGGCCAAGACGCTGGCCTTGGTTAAACTAAGAGTAATTATATGCAACTCGATAACTGCATTCAAGTTGTTAAAAGCACTTATATGCACTTACAAGAGGCTTCCGCCCCACTTCGGGACTTAACTTCTCTTAAAGGGGGTAATTTGAAGCCCTATGTATGTCATCTTCCAGGGAGGAGAGGTTCAAATTGGTACCTGGAAGATGGAAGAACTTCTTGAATGGGTCTAAGATTGGGTTAGAGAAGGTGGGGAAGATTGTGGGGTGGGGGGTTCTAAAGGGTCCCGATGTTAGGGGCTAGGGAGATAGAGGAAGTCCTTGGAAGGATCCCAGACGGAGGAAGTTTCGAAGGGAGATCAGGTTTGGGGGTAGTCCTCCCAGGGGCTGTGGTGTGAAGATGGGGGTGGGGGGGTGAAGATAATGGAGGAGAGAGGGTGAGAAGTTCTTAAGGGATCTGAAGTTGGATGTAGATGAAGGAAGTCTGAAGTTCAGATATGGTCTGAGGTTGGGTGAGGAAGATGGGGGAAGTCTTAAGATGGTCTAAGATTTGGGTAAGATGGAGGAAGTTTGCAACAGATGTGAAGTTGGAGGTGAGAAGACTGAGGAAGTTTTAAGGGCTCTGAGCTGAGGGGAATCCTTTGAAGAAATCTGAAAGGGGGTCTGATATTAGTTGGGAGAAGATGGGGGAAATCGTGAGATAGTCTAAGACTGGGGGAAGATGGAAAAGTTTGCAAAAGCTGTAAAGTTGTAAGTAGGAAGACTAGAGGAAGTTTTAAGGGGTCTGAATTAGGGGTGAGAGATGGGAAGAGGTCTTAAAGAGATCTGGATCTGAAATTTGCTTGGGGAAGATGGAGGAGGTGGTCTTAAGATGGTCTAAAATTGGGGGACGATGGAGGAAGCTTATAAGAGATATGAAGTTGGAGGTAGTAAGTCTGGGGAAGTTTTATGTGTCCAGGGTTGGGGGGAAGCCTTTGAAGGTATCTGAAAAGGAAATCTGAATCTGAAATTTGCTGGCAGAAGATGGAGGAAGTGACGAAGACTCTAAGTTGGCTAAACTTCTCGCTAAAACGACTTGAAGGAAAACGAGTTTGCGACCTGGGGGCCTTTGAAAGGACGCAAGGAGCTGATTCGATTGTGGCTGGTGGGCTTCTGTCGTCGAGAGTCTCTCTTCAAGTTTGCCACAAAGGCATTTTTTTTTTGGTCGAGTTACCCAAAAGTTTCCTCCAAAACCCTTCCTCGATTTGCTTAGCGTCAAACTTTTCCCTCATAATTGACTTTTCAAGAAGCCTTTGGGGGTTCTTTTTTATTTTTTTTCTTGGCGGCGCAAAAGAGGAATTCTAAAAGGAGAGAATTCCTTTCTCTCTCTCTCTCTCTCTCTCTCTCTCTCTCTCTCTCTCTCTCTCTCTCTCTCTCTCCCTAAGCTATTAAGATGAAACCATCTTTCTCTCAATTATTGAGGTTGCTCTCTCTCTCTCTCTCTCTCTCTCTCTCTCTCAGCTACTAAGATTATAACATCTTTCTCTCAATTACTGAGGGTGCTCTCTCTCTCTCTCTCTCTCTCTCTCTCTCTCTCTCTCTCTCTCTCTCTCTCTCTCTCTCAGCTATTAAGATTATGCCATCTTTCTCTCAATTATTGAGGGTGCTCTCTCTCTCTTTCTCCCTCCTCTCTCTCTCTCTCTCTCTCCCTAAGCTATTAATATTATATCATCTTTCTCTCAATTATTGAGGGTGCTCTCTCTCTCTCTCTCTCTCTCTCTCTCTCTCTCTCTCTCTCTCTCTCTCTCTCTCATTAATAGCATCTCATTTTTACTTCGCGTAAACTAATGTAATCTTTATGCTGAATATTTAATCTGAGAAATAGAAGAAAAAAAATTTAAAACTCGGAGAATAAATGAAACGGAACGACATTTCACTTGAGATATAAAAGATAGAGAATTAAGGAGAGAGAGAGAGAGAGAGAGAGAGAGAGAGAGAGAGAGAGAGAGAGAAGGTATGCTGAGCTGCAGAGATAATTTGCGGATCAAAAATGAACTCTCTCTCTCTCTCTCTCTCTCTCTCTCTCTCTCTCTCTCTCTCTCTCTCTCTCTCAGAGTCTAATACAATCTACAATACCTTCATCACTGCATTCCTTCGACATCGCATTCCCAGTAACAAGCAGCAGCAGCAGCATTCCGCTACTTTTTATTTATCTATCTTTCTCGACGCTAATTTTCCTAACGCAGTCAGCCAGCCCCTTTACTAATGAACAGCCAGACTTCATTTAATATTACCTGGGCGAACCCGGCTCATTTATCACCATTTTCTCCCTCCTTTTCGCATTCATTAACTAAAACAAGACGTCTGACCGTAATCCTTTTCTATAATGGGAGCCGAAGTGCAGTTTTACGACACGGGTGCGTGTTAGGAACCCTTAGTTCTCACTCACCCCGCCAGGGGATTATAACAGCCAGTTCTTTTCTTACTCAAGTTTACACGATTTCTTTTAACTCCAAATCATCACATGAATAAAAACGCTTCATGTGAATGATTAAAACGAAACTCGGGCGATGCAATACCCGAGCGAAGACGAGTGGAACGCCCAAGAAACAGCCAGCGTGGAAGGAAATAGAGGATAATGTTTTAATGTGGGCGGCAAAGTGAGAAGATAGGACGGGCTTGGGATTGTTGGGGTGTGGGGGAAGCATGGCCTCTGTCAGGGGACCAGCGGAGGTGCGGTAACATCCTAAGAGCATTGCGTGCGAGCACTACTCAGCCAACATCGTAATCTTTTAACTAGTATTAGACAACGTCCGTGAGACTTACTGTTCACTTAGGATGCTACGATATTCACGGGGAAGGGGTCTCTCTCTCTCTCTCTCTCTCTCTCTCTCTCTCTCTCTCTCTCTCTCTCTCTCTATCTTTGTGCTTGGTCATCTTTGGTATACCTGTCTTTCGTTTTACTTTTCTTTCGTTTTCAAGGACTGTGTCGCTTCTAGCTCTCAATCTCTTGTCTCAATCTCTTTAGTACGAGCAATTATTACTATCTGAGAAGTCTGCATTCTCAGTTTTTATAATACTTCAACGAGAGCGCAATCAATCTCTAATAAACGAGGAATATCTATAATGCAATAAAGTAGGAACAAGGCTAAAGCTCTATCAAAATAGAATCATGAGAATTCATGGTCAAAGCTCTGTTAAAATGGAATAAAAGCAGAGTCAAGTCCTAAGCTCTAAGAAAAAATATACTGAAAGAAACGTAAGATTCACCTAAGTTGAGCAAAAATAGAGTCGTTCTAAGATCTACAAAGATAGCCGAACAGTGTAAGCAAAGATTATCGGAGAAACGTGAGACATTCAAATTCCAGTTTCTATCAAAGAAGAACAAGCCCAAATCAGCTCGAAGCCCGTTTCAGTGTCATGTAACGATAAAGCCCAAGGCTCTACCAAAATATATAATTCTGAAGCTCTACTAAAGTTTTATCAAAGTTGATTAACAATAAAGTTAAACCCAATGCTCACAAAATTAAAGTATATGGCTCTGTCACAGCAGAATATCTTTTCCTATATATTAACAATTAACATTTGTAAAGAGACCTAACGAAAAGTCTATGTTAAGGCTCTGTCAAAGTCAGGCATACATAGAGTCAAACCAAACTCTACAGAAAGGTAGAACATGCGTGGCACTATATCTGAAGAATCACGAGAAAGCTTTCCAACCCTTAGTCCCATACCTCTATGATAATGTAAAAACTCAAAAGAGCGCTAGACATATGCTCGTGTCTACGACTCCATCGTTAATCTCAAAGCTCCATAATAAATACCAGGTAAAAAACTAATTTGTCCATTGGGAGAATAGAAGAAGGGCTATTCGCTTCGTTAGTCCCATACCTCTACGATACTATATATAAAAAGTAAAAAGAGCGCTAGACCTATGCTCATGTCTACGGCTCCATCGTTAATCTCAAAGCTCCATAATAAATAACAGGTAAAAACTAATTTGTCCATTATGGGAACAGAAAAAGGGCTATTCGCTTCGTTAGTCTCAATACCACTACGATAATATATAAAAACTCAAAAGAGCGCTAGACTTATACTCATGTCTACGGCTCTATCGTTAGTCTCAAAGCTCCATGAACAAAAAAAAAAAAACAAGTAAAAAACTAACATGTCCATTACCTGAATTACCACTTCTGGCGCAGAAACAAGCCCAAGACTCTATTAGGAGAAGAGCAGAAGAGCTATTCGCTCCGTAAGTACATTAGCCAAGGCGTTGCATGTCGGTCTAATTTGCAAGAGCTGTTACCCTCCTGGAGGTAAGTAAATAAAATTGCATGCTCAGGACGACGACGACGACGACGACGAGGAGAGAGAGAGAGAGAGAGAGAGAGAGAGAGAGAGAGAGAGAGAGAGAGAGAGAGAGAGAGAGAGAGAGATTCAGCACAGACGGAAATACTAACGACCGTGAATTTATTATTCTCAGGAGAACGACTTACACGGTCTGGTAGACATATATATATATATATACTCCTCTCTCTCTCTCTCTCTCTCTCTCTCTCTCTCTCTCTCTCTCTCTCTCTCTCTCTCTCTCTCTCTCTCTCTCAACGAGACGGTGTGGTGTTTAGAACTTAGGGAAATAAAATTAATATTTTATTTAGATTAATTGATAAAAGGAATATTTTATGTTTATTTTAAAAAAGCACATTGGCGAGATTGTATGAACTGGCTAACCGTTTATGACCACTGGATATTACTAATATTCTATCTTCTGTAGTACAATACTCTTCTCTCTCTCTCTCTCTCTCTCTCTCTCTCTCTCTCTCTCTCTCATACATATATATAAAATCGTCTGAGGACTGAAATTTACATTAGTTACCCGTCATATATGCAATTAATTTCCTTACGTCCCCTTATATATATATATATATATATATATATATTTGCTATTGCATCTAACTTTTCAAATGAATTTTATATCCTTTCATAATTTCAGTCTGAACTCTTCTTTACAATGAATTTCAAAGGTCACCCCCACCAGACTTTTCAAGTTTCTATAAATGTTTTTCACGCGGTATTGAAATGGAGTGGCATATAGAGTTTAGGCCAAACGCCAAGCGATGGGACGTATGAGGTCATTCAGAGACGGGTGGATAACAACATGGAAGAAAGATAATATGAATGGAGGTGCAGTAAAAGGAATGAAAGGGGTTGTCAGTGACGTCTTTCAAAATATAGGTTTTTTTCCTCTCTCTCTATAAACCCAAACATTACTTTATACGTGTTATTGCATTACTTTTTTCAACTGAGATTCAATGCTATAGGATCTTTCTTTTTTCTTTTTTTACCTTTATCGAAAATATTATTATTCTTATTTATCACGAGCTACATTCCCTACACATCCCTCTTCTTCTTCTCCTTCTCATAACTTCTTTGAATTTTTCCCCTTTTTCTTACGTTATTTACATTTTTCTTCTCTCTTGTTTCTTCAGTTACCCCTACAAGTTCTTGAACTTAAACCTCCCCCCACAACACGTAAGTTTATATCTGATTTCTTCTAACTTTCCTTTATTAGTCTTTATTCCTCTCATTCTTTAATTTAAAATCGATCATGTTGTGATCCAATATGTATAACTTTTCCTTGTATTTTATCAATTATTATCGTTTGTAGTATATTTTTATGTATTACTTTATTCCTAACTCTACCTGACATGAAAGAAAACGTAATGAAGTTCGGATCACAGAAAATGGAAAGTAGCACCAGTCCATGGGTAATGAAGGTAAACTCTCTCTCTCTCTCTCTCTCTCTCTCTCTCTCTCTCTCTCTCTCTCTCTCTCTCTCTCTCTCTCTCTCTCTCTATATATATATATATATATATATATATATATATATATATATATATATATATATATATATGCTTATACCAACAGAGCTCTAGTTTGATTATATATATATAAGCTGAATATATTTGGTAATCTAATAAACTCTGTTATATCTCAACATTTACAAAGTTATTTTACTAAAACACATCAACATTTTACCGTTTTTCGTCCACTCCCATTCGACAATGAAACTAAACTTCCATGAAGGTCAGTTGGTTCATCAATCCTTCCATGCACTTTGGTTTTGGCCTCAAACGGCTAGCTTCGTTACAATGCGAACTTTGGGGTTACCGTTTTGAAGAAGATTACCCTTCATGGATCTCGCCAAACGGGGTAGTTCACTTTATCTGTCATTCTATCAAGAAACTTTTAATTTCGGAGGCCCAAGGCCAGACCTCTCATGGCTCTAAAATCAGTCACTGTCCATATTCTACCATACAGAAACAAGTTCATTATGGTTTCAATGTTTAAATGTTTTATTTCATTTTCATATATATATATCATACCTTTAGTTTAATATATATTATACTATATATATATATATATATATAAAAAAATATTGGAACCACTAACAGAGCTAGTTTTATTTGAGCGAAACTGAAAGACTTTTTGGGTAATCTAATAAACTCTGTTTATCAACATTTACAAAGTTATTTTATAAAATCATCAACATTTTTATGATTTTTCGTCCACTCCCTTTCGACAATGAAACTAAACCCTGGTCATTCTCCCATGTGCTTCATCCTTGTCGTTAGGTACTTTGGGGTTAGAAATATCATCATGGATCTGGAAAACATTTTTGGCATTCTATCATCAAACTTTGCATTTACTTTTATACAAAACAAGTCACTGCCATTCGTTTATATTTATTCAAAAGCCTACCATTTCATTCATAAAAAAATCTTTAGTTTAACAGATATTCACTTCTTACTAAAAAAAAAAAATATTGGAACCACATACTTGATTAACAAGTTCTTCTCTTATCCCACATATTATCTCCCCTATGATTTCTATACTCTCCCTGGTCGTTCTCGTTATCCTGTCTATAGAATTATCATACTGCCATGAAAACATTCTCTGAAGCTCTCTCTTTCATACAAAACAAGTCACTCTCTGTTTTATATGTTCTCTCTCTCTCATTCTATAAAAATCTTTCAACTGTTCTCTAGAATCTCTCTGCAAGCTCTCTCTCCATCTCTCTCTCTCTCTCTCTCTCTCTCTCTCTCTCTCTCTCTCTCTCTGTCTCTGTCTCCCCTCTACATCTGTCTCTCTCTCTGTATCTATCTCTGTCTATATATACATACATAGATATATATATATATATATATATATATATATATATATATATATATATATATAAATTTTTTTTTGTTAAAGGCAATTGTTTTGGTGGTATCAATTGCTTTTATCGAAGATTGTATGAGAAAACTATGCCCTAATATATATATATATATATATAATATATATATATATATATATATATATATATATATATATATATATATATATATATATATATATATATATATATGTTACCCTTTCAAAATCAGCTCCATATAAAGAAAATGGAACGAGCGTTCTCGTATACAGAAAACGGGATACGTACCTCTTTCTGGGTCACCATTGTGAATTTGAATTTGATCACTGACTTTTAATCACTAAGAAAAAAATAATAAACGGGAAACCTTTGACGCTTCTTGATACTGAATTACAAACTGACGCTTTCAAATGTTCACTTTTGCAACACACAAACAAACACACGCACTCTTTGTTATTGCAAAAAAAAAAAGGCTTCTTAAATGTCAGTGTTGTAGTCCGTTGCTAAAGTATCATATGAGGATTGTGTTATGAATTGGTTTCCACAAGTAACAAGGTATGCAAGGGAAGGGAAAGATAAAAGGGTTTATTACACTGAATTCTTTTGACGTGGCAGGTCAAAGTTTAACCTGTTGCTTTCAAAGTCGAATGTACTGGGTTGGGAGCGAAAAATAACAGTGAATTCCAAGCATCCAGATACATACTGTAAACACACGCACATATATATACTATGTATGTATATATATATATATATATATATATATATATATATATATATATATATATATATATATATATATATTATACATATATGTATATATACATAAGTATATATATATATATTGTATGCATACGCCTGTGTTTTTGTGTACACACAATTTACACATATGCGCTTACAATAAAAACTACAACGCAAAATATAAAGCAATAATAAAAATAATTACAAAATGATTAGACCTACAGACCGGTGTATTAACGAACAAGTCAGAGGAAAGTTATGTAGATGAATTATTATTATAAAAAAAGGCAAATTAAACTAACAAAACCTCTCAGGAGCGACTCAGTTTATTACAAAATTTTACTTGGTGATGACAGAAAACAAATAAACAACAACAACAATGATGCGAATGATAAAAATAGTAATGCCTTCAAACTTGCCATTGGAGGATAAGAGCAAATAGTCTACGGTAAATTAACATGACATTTCATAAAATACTTTTTCCTCAAAATCATTTACCGCGAAGGTTGGCCCAATCAGACCTTACTCTTCGGGCAGTCCTTCAACTCATTGGCAGGAACAGTACCTGGAGGTTATTTGCCTGCGGTGGGTTGAAATCCGGGTCGAAAATAGCATGAAGGTGGTAAATTCATAAGAAAAATCTCACGTTTTCACTCTTGAATATTGTTATATAAGGGTTATATATATATATATATATATATATATATATATATATATATATATATATATATATATATATATATATATATATATATATATATATATATATGAAATTAAAAGCCTATAAAAACACTATTTATACGTTTCAACCATATATTCGGACACTTTTTCAGTGTAAATAGTGTTTTTATGGGCATTTTATCTTCATATTATACTGTTGGATTACACTGAAATACATTCATATATATATATATACATATATATATATATATATATATACATATACATATATATATATATATATATAGATATATATATATATATATATATATATATATATATATATATATATATATATATATATATATTCAGGAATAAAATGGAGAACACATCACTGTAGCATTGGTAGTTTATTGGACAAATTTCCGAGACATTATCAAGTCTCATCATCCGGCCTGTAAAGTAATATTAAAAAAAAACTACCCAGTAAAAATTAATTTACACATAAAATGTAAATAAGAAAAAAAACCATCAAAGCATTAAAAAAAGGTGATGAAAGTAAGAGACAGGCAATAATGAAAACTAATTTCTCTCTAGTGATAAAAAAATATGATGAATAGATATTTATTATTGAAAACCAAGGCATAAGAGAGAGAGAGAGAGAGAGAGAGAGAGAGAGAGAGAGAGAGAGAGAGAGAGAGAGAGAGAGAGAGAGAGAGAGTATAGCTATAAATCACCACTGGGCCTAGGAAGCACCGAAGGGAGTTTAGGCAAATACAATGGAATCTCCCCCTTTCCCAGTTCAAAAGTCATCGCGGAAACCCCCAGGGGTGACTTCTATCGGCAAAGGGAGGGGGAGGAGGGGAGGGAGGTAGGGGGTGCTAAGAGATGTCATCGTAGGAGGAGGAGGGGGAAGGGGAGGGGAAGGGGGGCCAGTGATGTCATTTCCCAGGGACATTAAGAGACAACAACAGAGGGTTTATCACAGACAACAATGTCAGCTGCCTGGTGAGTCTGAATGCACATCAGACATCACTTCGGTGGCAAGTGATACCATCTCGGTTCTCGCGAGCACACCCTCTTGGACTTCGAAGACCCTCGGACTTCGAATACTCTCGGACTCTGAATACTCTCTGATTTTGAAAACTCTCGGACCTCGAAAACTCTCGGACTTCGAAGACTCTCGGACTTCGAAGACTCTCGGACTTCTGAAGACTCTCTGATTTTGAAAACTCTCG
>NC_089786.1:7717500-7720000 GCF_040412425.1 Macrobrachium rosenbergii | reverse complement strand
GTAACTTTGGTCTCTCTCTCTCTCACGTCATTGGATATATCTACCTGCCAAGGAGTCCTAAGCGCTATTTTTGATTTTAATTTATTATTTTTTTTAGTGGTTTGTAACTTTGCTCTCTCTCTCTCTCTCTCTCTCTCTCTCTTCTTATTTCATTGATATACAGTATACACTTGCCAAGGGGTCATAAGAGCTCTTTTTAGGTTTTGATTCTTTTTTTAGTTGTTCATAACTCTCTTTCTCTGTCTCTCTCTCTCTCTCTCTCTCTCTCTATCTCTATATATATATATATATATATATATATATATATATATATATATATATATATATATATATATTACGCCACTGGATATACATATGTATACTTGCCAAGGGGTCCGTCAAACGTCGCAGGCAGCTGGGGGAGGAGGGGGAGGAGGAGGCTGGTTCGACTTTCCCGTTTCGAGATTTTGCGTTGTTGCAAACGACTGACCACTTACCTCTCCACGTGTGTGCTTACGCCCCTTCCTTACTTACGGGCGGCACCCTCTCCTCCTCCTCCTCCTCCTCCATCACCCTCCTCTCCCTCGGGATTTGGCTAGTTCGATTAAAGCGTCTGCGGACGTTTCCTTCTTGACGGGGGAAGGCGCGTGCACTCCTTGAGAGGCTCTCCTCGTCGAGTGCAAGAAAGGACGAGAGAAGGACCTAGAGGAAAGAGGCTTTCCTTGTGCCAGCGCCTCCAGGAGGAGAAGAAGAGGGACAAAGGAGGAGGAGGAGGAGGAGGAGGAGAAGGAGGAGGTCTAGGATGGCGTTGATGAAGTCCTTGAAGAACGAGGCCTTTTCTCCCTCCCTCTCTCTCTCTCTCTCCCTCTCTCTCTCTTGTTCCTCCGAGTGTGTTGGTCAGAGGGGAGACACTCGAGATGCTACGAGGGTGATATTAAGCAAAGGGTTGAATTATGAGGATCTCTGGAGTCCGGCGCCTTTGAGCCTTCGTCATTACTCCCCCCTCCCCTTACCCCTCCCTAACCTCCTTTCCCATTTCCCCCCTCCCCCTCTCCCCTCTTTTAACCAGCCCATCGCAATCGTAGCGTTTGGCTTTAGCTTCAGCTGGTCCTTGGATGTGTGTAATTAATTTTGGGGGTGGGGTTGGGAGGAGGGGGGAGGGGTTTGCATTCGTCATTCTTAGAGTCAGTGGCCGTTTATTTCCTTATTTACCTTCGCCCGGAGATGAATTGACGTCAGTCTCACGCATGCAGTCGTTTTCGTGGGTCCTCTTCCCTCGGAAGGGTTAGTGGAGGCTCGCCGGGAAGGCGCTTCAGGAAATTGAAATTAGTTCTCAAGAAAAAAGGAACCCAGTGACTCATTCAGACCTATGGGTCTTTGGAAATGGGGGAGGGGGGAGATGTGGAGGGGGGGAGGGGGAGACTTCTTGCAGTATCGATTTGACATCAAGAGTCTCCAGGCAATGCATCTGCTTCCCCCTGGTCCTTAGTCTTCCTTCCTCCGTCCCCTCTTCTCTCTCGCCCCTGGGGGCCCTTCCCCTTCCCCCTCCTCCCAAACACCCATCCCCTCCCCGACACCCGTTCCGACACCCCTTCAACCCAATTTCCAGTTCAGCCCATTACCAGCCATACATCTCTCAGATTGTCATTAAAACTATATTAAGGAAAGGAAGGCAGGCAGGCAGGTTCGCCACATTCATATAAGTTTGTTTACTCGCGTCTCACTTTTGTGGAAATGCTTCTAGTTTCCTTATTTACATAAATAAATAATTAAAGCACTGAAATATCCCTTTCCCCTCCCCCCCCCAGGACTCAACGGCGGTTGGGATTAGACCCAAATGCAAGTCGGATGATGCATCTTCGTATCTAACCCCTTTCACTCACCCTCCCCCCCACCCACCCCCTTCCCAACCTCCATCCTCCCCCCGTCCCAAGTCTTCTCCCGTTTCTAAACAACACGTTCACCTCCCCTCCCCGGCCTCCCTAGGGCCACCTATTTCCACCCCCAACCCCACTCCACATTCCCCTTACAAGCTAACCACTATCTATCTCTCCCCTCTGCGGCCTATAAGGCCCCTCCCTCCCCCTCCTCCTTACCCCTACTCCCTCCCCGGCCCCTCCCATCCTCTCCCCCTCCCACAGGCCCCCTCTGACCGATGAACACACCAACCCTTTCGTCTCTGGAAGGCAACAATGCCGAGTGGACAGTGCTCGAGATTGCATTACCATAAGTAACGGCTATTTCCATGCATCTACGGCGAGTGTGGAGTCGTCTCCTCCTCCCCCTCCTCCTCCTCCTTACTCCTTCCTCCACCTCCTCCTCCTTCCTCATTACCCCTTGCTCTCTCCCCCTCCTCCTTCTTCATACTCCTCCTCCTCATCATCCTCCTTACTCCTTCTTCCTACTCCTCTCCTCCTCGTCCTCCTCCTCCTCCATACTCCTCCTACTCCTCCTCCTCCTCCTCCTCCTCTTTCCTACTCCTCCTCCTCCTCATCCTCCTTACTCCTTCTTCCTACTCCTC
>NC_089786.1:7697500-7710000 GCF_040412425.1 Macrobrachium rosenbergii | reverse complement strand
ACCGCATGCTGATACGTGTACATGCGTACATATAATTGGAAAAGGAGACTAAGAATTACTCCAAATCTCTACCATCAGCTGGACGGGACTGACATTCAAGCAATCCCCAAGAATTCCTGACGACAGAAGCAGCTCCAGTGCAGAGGAAAACGTCCCCAGAATCCAGACGGGTCACTTTGGCAGATTACAAAACTTGGGATAACTCAAGACACAGTCCAGCTAACTCGAAGGAGAATGCAACACTTCCACTGAGAGGACGAAGGCCCAAAGGACCCTCCTGAATCATGAGGAACACCGAAGGAGCTCTGGAAAAGGCTCTCCAAAGAACAGATAAGGACCCACACCAAAACGTCGAGGAAGCGATTTTTGCGAAGACATGATGATGAATTTGCAGAGGAACCAACCAGCACAACGCAGACGTCGGAGACACAAGAAGGACCAAGTCATTGGGAAATCACTCCTGATTATTGCAGCAGCAGCGAAAATTTGCCCTGGTACCCCTTCCAGACATCTGACCCCCTCCGTGTGCCTGAAGAAGTGACTGGTTTCGGGACTCTGCAAAGGATTCATCTGTTTTCAGACATCAAAGAAGCCACCCAACACGGTCTTGGCTAGCCAACAGAGAAGAGAATGGGAAGGGCCCATCCCTGGTAAAAATAAAACCCCATTTCCATGAGGCTCTGTTGGCAAGGATGCCCAGGGGTGAGATCACTTTGATCGGCAAAGGCCAAAAATCTATTCTTATTTATATAATAATATATATATATATATATATATATATATATATATATATATATATATATATATATATATATATATATATATATATATATATATATATATATATATATATATATGTATTATATATACATACATATCTCAAGGGTTTTGTTTTGAATCCTACAATTGATTATCAAAACGAAATGTATTTGTAAAAATATACAGAAAACTTAAAGCTTTTGTCCATTCTTCTTTGACTTGATCAAGTCCAGGAAGGATGGACGAGCGAATATGGTGTAAATAATTTTAAAAACACATATCACTTTGTAATCAAGTATATTATTGTGGATGACCTGTAAATAACTGAGAGGCATGATACTGAGTTTTATATATATATATATATATATATATATATATATATATATATATATATATATATATATATATATATATAAATATATATATATATATATAAATAATATATATATATATATATATATATATATATATATATATATAAATATATATATATATATATATATATATATATATATATATATATATATATATATATGTGTGTGTTGTGTGTGTGTGATTATGTCGAAATGCAAATCATTTTTCATTAGTTATTTAGCTATTTAATGAAAAATCGTAATAATTAAAATTCGTGATGAAATGAAAACATATTTCCATAAAATCTTCATCCAGAAAGAAAACAGAAACTAGAAACTGAATCAGTATATAAACAATCATGAAAAATCAAGCTGAGTGATGAGACACATAGCGTCGGCCTCCTGTGAACTTTCACAAGATTGACTTCAGCGTCTTCAGGGAGTCTGCGACATTGCTTCAAGAATTTCCAGCTTTTGAAGCATCTCTATCTATTAACGCATGCTTATACATGTACATGCATACTTATAACTAGAAAAGGAGACGAAGAATTACTCGAAATCTCTACCATCTGCTGGACGGGACTGACATTCCAAGCAATCCCCAAGAATTCCCGAGGACAGAAGCAGCTCCAGTGCAGACGAAAACGTCTCCAGAATCCGGAAGGGTCACTTGTGGCAGATTACGAAACTTGGGATAACTCAAGACACAGTCCAGCTAACTCGAAGGAGGATGCAGCACTTCGACTGAGAGGACGATGGGCCCAATGACCCTGCAGAATCCTGCGAGGAACATCGAAGAAGCTCGGGAAAAGGCTCTGTAAAGAACAGATAAGGATCTACACCAAAACGTCGAGGAAGCGATTTTTTGCGAAGACATGATGATGAATTTGCAGAGGAACAAACCAGCACAACGCAGACGTCGGAGACACAAAGAGGACAAAGTCATTGGGAAATCACTCCTGATTTATGCAGCAGCAGCGAAATTTTGCCCTGGGTACCCCTTCCAGACGTCTGACCCCTCTGTGTGGCTGAAATGACTGGTTTTGGACTCTGCAAAGGATTCATCTGTTTTCTACATGAAAGAAGCCACCCAACACGGTCTTGGCTAGCCAACAGAGAAGAGAATGGGAAGGGCCCATCCCTGGTAAAAATAAAACCCCATTTCCATGAGGCTCTGTTGGCGAGGATGCCCCAGGGGTGAGATCACTTTTGATCGGCAAAGGCCAAAAATCTATTCTATCTGTAAATAATATATATATATATATATATATATATATATATCTATATATATATATATATTATATATACATACATATCTCAAAGGTTTTGTTTTGAATCCTACAACTGATTATCAAAACGAAATGTATTTGTAAAAATTATCAGAAAACTTAACGCTAATGTCCATTCTTCTTGGACTTGATCAAGTCCAAGGAAGGATGGACGAGCGATTCTTAAGGTGTGTAATTTAATTTTAAAAACACATATCACTTTGCTAATCAAGTATATTAGCTGTGGGATATCACCTGTAAGTAACTGAGAGGGATACTGAGTTTTATATATATATATTATATATATAAATATATATATTAAAAATATATTATATATATATATCATATATATATATAATATATATATATATATATATTTATATATATATATCATATATATATATATAAATAATATATATATATATATATATATATATATATATATATATATATATATATATATATATATATATATATATATATATATATATATATATATATATATATATATATATATATATATATATATATATATATATATATATGTGTGTGTGTGTGTGTGTGTATGCATGATTATGTCGAAATGCAAATCATTTTTCATTAGTTATTCAGTTATTTAATGAAAAATCGTAATAATTAAAATTCGTGATGAAATGAAAAGATATTTCCAGAAAATCTTCTTCAAAAAAAAAAAAAACTAGAAACTAGAAACTGAATCATTATATAAACACACATGTAAAATCAAGTTGAGTGTTGAGACATAAAGGGTCGGCCTCCTGTGAACTTTCACAAGATTGACTCCAGCGTCTTCGGCGAGTCTCCGACATTGCTTCCAAAATTTCCAGCTTTTGAAGCATCTCTATCTATTAACGCATGATGATTCGTGTACATGCGTACATATAATTGGAAAAGGAGACGAAGAATTACTCCAAATCTCTACCATCTGCTGGACGGGACTGACATTCCAAGCAATTCCCAAGGATTCCCGAGGACAGAAGCAGCTCCAGTGCAGAGGAAAACGTCCCCAGAATCCAGACGGGTCACTTGTGGCAGATTACAAAACTTGGCATAACTCAAGACACAGTCCAGCTAACTCGAAGGAGGATGCAACACTTCCACTGAGAGGACGAAGGCCCAAAGGACCCTGCGAGGAACACCGAAGGAGCTCTGGAAAAGGCTCTCCAAAGAACAGATAAGGATCCACACCAAAACGTCGAGGAAGCGATTTTTGCGAATACATGATGATGAATTTGCAGAGGAACCAACCAGCACAACGCAGACGTCGGAGACAAAAGAAGGACCAAGTCATTGGGAAATCACTCCTGATTATTGCAGCAGCAGCGAAATTTTGCCCTGGGTACCCCTTCCAGACATCTGACCCCCCTCCGTGTGGCTGCGAAGTGACTGGTTTCGGGACTCTGCAAAGGATTCATCTGTTTTCTACATGAAAGAAGCCACCCAACACGGTCTTGGCTAGCCAACAGAGAAGAGAATGGGAAGGGCCCATCCCTGGTAAAAATAAACCCCATTTCCATGAGGCTCTGTTGGCAAGGATGCCCCAGGGGTGAGATCACTTTTGATCGCCAAAGGCCAAAAATCTATTCTATCTGTATATATATATATATATATATATATATATATATATATATATATATATATAATATTATATATATATATATATATATATATATATATATGTATTATATATACATACATATCTATATTATTTTATTTTGAATCAACTGATTATCAAAACGAAATGTATTTGTAAAAATTTACAGAAAACTTATTATCGTCCATTCTTCTTGTTTTCTTAGATAAGGATGGACGAGCGATATGGGAATGTGTAAATAAATATATTATTGTGGATGCATATATAGGTAATGAGAGGCACGATACTGAGTTTATATATATATATACATATATATATATATATATATTGTTACGTGTTTGATTCTTGTTTGATCATGTATTATTCAATTTAGTAATTTTTACGGCCCTGCAAACCAAGATTACATTCTTCTGTCACTTGAAGCCAAAAGTTAACCTCAAAGACAGACGTTAATTTAGAAAAGGTCGCCAGTTAACTGGGTTATTAACCAAATAAAGAATATTTGAGATGAATTTGATTTTTAAACGCAACGGTTCTTCCAAACATTCACAAGATTGACTCCAGCGTCTTCAAAGCATCGAGATTTAATTCTGATTTTGCTTACCCTAAATCCTAAGGTATTTTACTGAATAATGGGGTTGAATTAACAATAAAATAATTAGGCTTAATCTAGACTTTGTAAACAAATACCCTAAGTGGTGGCTGAAGGAAGAAAACAAAGAAAAATTTGAAATACAGAAAAGAACTAGTCAATCGACGAAGCTTCAACAAGAATCGGTTAGATGTGAACGTCTCGAAGTCAGGGTCACTTGGGACTCCAGGAATTCTGGCAGTCTTCCCAGATTCAGTCCAGATAGACGTAGGAGAGAAAGTAATAAAGAATATCGTTTACAGACGGAAGCGTCCCCCTGAATCATGGAAGCTCTCTGACTGAATCTCTCGTTCAAATTTCCAGAGGAGGACCTATAGGTCGGCAATCTTTTTTGACAAAGGCATGATGAAATGCAGAGGAAAAACCAGCATAAGGGCCAGACATAGGGAGGGGTCATTGAGCGACAAACTCTCTGAGGCTTAGGTCCCTAATGCCCTAACAATCAAGACAAACTTTCCAGCCTATCTGCACCCCATTTGTCAACTGCGGTGATTGATTTTTAAAGGACTCCTACAGCTGGCAGAGATGTTTTCTCTGAGGTCAATTGGCCTAATATTCCAACACCTAACAGACACGAGGCGAACAGCAGTAATATTTATAAAAAACTGATTTTAAGAGGGCCTGTCACTCCTTTTTCAGAGGGTATCACTTATACTCGGTAAAGCTGCCGCCTCTCAAAGGTTACCTCCTTATACATAGCAGATTATCCTGTTAGCCTGGGTATACAGAACTCTAACCCCTCAGATAGGATCATGACGATATTCACTTTTACCTAATTATGCATAGTACTGGAAGGTGCTGAAAATTTATTCTTTAATTGGCTACCTCCACAATCATGAATGATGTTTTAGACCTAGCCTAAAAACATTCTATGATATATCCTTAGTTAAAAGTATAACCTTGTGGAAGTAGACCAACATAAGAGTTAACATTCTAACTAAATTACAACATGGTTTATATTTAATACAATTAAAATATTACTAGTTAATTATAGGGTTATATCATATGATAAATGGGTATATCACTGAGGTCTTAGTATGCATGCGTATATTAGCATCGTGTGTGTTTGATTATAGTTAAGATTACTGAAAAACCATTTTGATTACTATTCAGTTATTTAAGTGAAAGAACAAGGTTACTAAATTAAAATTGTGATGAAATAAAAACATATTTCCATAAATCTTCAATTTCCAAAAAAAAAAAAGAAATCAAACTGGAACCTTATATAAACAAGGGGCCAAAATCAGTTGAGATGTGAGACATTAGCCGAGAGGGCACTGAAGTGCCAGGATTGACACCAGCGTCTTCGGCAACTACTGGGCATTCTTCAAAATTTCCTTCTTTTTCGGATCTCAATCTATCAGTAGCATGGATTAGCATGTGATGAGAGCATAACTGGACAGGCCAGAAAATAGCGGGCCAAGTCAGGGGCTACTGCAAAAGCTGGAGGAATTCCAGCAATCCGACAACCGGATTCGAGAGCGACGATATAGCTCCGAGGATGCCAGTTCCTGGTCTTCCAGAAGGGGCACATTTCGATCCTCCAGTTCATTATCAAAACTTGGGAATAAAGGTGCTGGAGGCTCTCCAGTGCATGATCAACTGCAAGGGGATGCCCACTTCAACGGAGGAGGACGATGGCCCCATGATTTAGACCCTATCATAGAATTTTCCAAGCAGCTCTGGAAAACGCTCTCAAAGAACAGAAAGGATCTACACCTCAGTGTTGAGTGGCACTGGCAGCAGTTTTTGGTCAGGCATGATGATAAGGGGTCCGGAGGAACAAACCAGTACGACTTAGGGCAGACATGCGGAACATTCATGCCCCAGCAGGACAATCTAGCCCTGGGAAATGAGTTTTGTTATGGGGCAGCGAAATCTTTCCTTTGGAATCAGCCCTCTGGGTGGCTGGAGTGGTCTGGTTTTGGACTCCTGCAAAGATTCATCTGCCCCCTCATGAATCTCTCTTCGCGGAGGGGGAGCATTTTATGGGCCAGCCCAGAGATTGATTTAAGAAGGGCCCAGGCCTGAAATAATTTGTTTAAACCCCCATTTCCATGAGGCTCTTTGGTGGGCGGAAGGTGGAGGTTTGTCATGGCCTCCTGTGGAGGAGGTAACGTATATGCGGAGTGGCGTTGGTGACGGGCTTTGAAAGAAGATCCTGATTATCAACAAGATTATGAATCAATTCCACCTACCAAAAAGGCGGTGGGGTACATGTCATTACCTGGAGTTGGACCGGGGAACGGTGATCTATCCACTTCATTTCCACCGGGTTTCTTTCGTCAACCATGGCACTGGCTGGCACTTGGCCCTGGTGATCAGGCTAATATCTGCCGCAGTGTCTATTGACCGGAAGGGTCATCGGGCAGGCTAGTGCTCTGAAGAGGGGCCACCGAGATGTAATATGGGTTTCCAATCTCGGGGTAAAGGATCCGGTGCGGACCATTAGCAGAAAATGAAGTGCTGATTAGGTTGACAAACGTCATGGTGGGTACATGATGGACAGGCCGGAGATCCAGCATTGTATAACAGCCCCACAGGAAATGCACGGGCCTTTTGATGGGAACGTGGCCTGCAGTAACTGTTGGAGGAGAGGGCTGAGCGGATGAATCGAGCGGAGTTCTGGCTGGTAGGGTTAGGCTGCTTATTAGTGCCGAGTTTGTATCGGCACTCACAGCGTGGCCCCCTTCTGCAATAGTTGCATATGGTTCCTACTAGGCAGTCCATTCTTCGGGCGAGTGGAGTTTAGAGGTAGGCCGGAGGGATGATTCGCTTCTGAGAGGTGCTATGCGACTGATTGAAGGTTTCCACGAATCAGCCATGCGACAAGCTTCCATAAGTGTGGAGGGCTGTTTATCGTTAAGATATACTGCAAGGGGCCTGGCACACATTGGAAAAGGAGCATGGTCCGATTGAAGAATCCTCAAACGGGTGCAGGCCAAGGAGTCGAACCAGCGCGAAATCGAGGGACAGTCCATTCTGTCCAAACCAGCCGAAAACTGGCAAGATATAAAAACTGTTGTTCCATTTTTCTTGGGGTTATCTCAGGCCTTTGTAATGAAGGCTCTGCAAAGTTGCCTCTCTGGATCTTACACCAGTGAGGAAGCGATTTTTTTCCTCCATATGCTTATAGTATTATTTTTCTCAATCTCCAGGTGCTGTAGTTAGGAAAATCTCGATCTCCTCCAGCCATGCTTCTGGCTCGTCCTCAGTCCACTTGGGGACTAAAGGAATTGATGCTCGAAATTGGAGCGCTTTGATGTGGCAGGTGTAGGACTGGAGGCTTGATGGCTGGCCATGCAAGCAGCTGCATTCTCCATTTTCGCTCTCAAGCTCGAGCTCCTTCTCCTTTAGGGCCAACTCAGTTTCCTTGCAGAGGAACTCATGCTGTCTCCCTTCTCTTTCCTCTTCATACTGCCTTTGCTCTGGCTTCACCATGGCAGCTGTTCTTCAAGTCCTCTGCTCGGCTTAATACTTCAGACTCGAGTCTTTCTTCCTTCTCCCGCTTGGCCAAGTCGATCCACTTGATACCCAGGTGGTAAGTTCCGAGAACACGGTGAGACCTAAGTCCCCAGCCCCAGGAAGGTTTTGGAAATGCTCTGAGAAGCCATGGTTCTGGTGGGGAAAAGGATCCATCCGGGTCGACGGGCGAAATTTGGCAGCGAGAAGTTCTTTCAAATGACGTGGCACCCTTTCAAAAGGTGGCACTGTAGTTTTGAGGTGTGCCGTGTACAGGTCACACTGGTGGAGTATCCCTAGGCACTGGTGCAGGTTAGGTTCCAGAAGAATTTCTTTCTGTGTTCCCTTTTTTTTTTTTATTTATTTTCTGGATTCTGCTTATTTGCATTATGGTGCCAATGTGTAAAACCTAGGGACCCTCAGTTGGAGTCCAACTAGGTATATGGGAGGAAAGGCACTCTACACCCCTGCAGAGTGCAAAATCTGGAAATGAGAGAGAAAGGATTTTAAAAGAGAGAGAGAGAGAGAGAGAGATTGTGTTTATTCCAGTGATGAGTAAAAATAAAAATTATTGGCACTGTGGAATAAAGTGAATTTGGGTTTTTTTTTGAATTAAAGATCCTCGTGAATGGCTGGTGATACTGGCCAAAAATTAATAACAGTTTTTCAGAGGGTGAATACTACTGTTTGCTTGGGTCTGGATAGCAGGCCTCATATCTCGACAGTTTATCTTTGTATATAATACTCTTAACTTGTCCTCATCTATTGGGGACAGAGTTTTTTATTAAAATTGGTTTAGGTAAACGAATTAATTAAATTGTTCTTTCTTTGAAGAGGGTCACGTACACTTAGGTTACTTGAATGACGGAGTTTGATCCAGAGAGAGAGAGAGAGAGAGAGAGAGAGAGAGAGATTTTCAATCAGCTAATTTCTTGCTGCTATAAGAACATGTAAACAAAGATTTTATACATACAATGGCATGGATCTTAATAAATGATATAGATGCAAATATCTTGGCTTCCTTAGGGATTACTTTATTATCTTAATTTTCCGGGATGACGTCACAAAAGTTTATCGTAAAATATTTAAATTTTATTTATATGATTTTATAGTAGGTATTATATAGGAACTTGTTATACTAAATATAATTTTTCCTGCCTAAATATATCTTATTGGTTTTTTATAGCTAAGATATTATATGTGGGATATATGAAAAGCAAAAAAAAAATATATTTCTAAGAGTGGCGGGAGCCAAACCAAAATAAGTCGTTGAGAACTTCACCAAGGTCCCCTTAGGCCTAAATTTCAAAACAGCCCCCATTTAAAAAACCCCAAAATGGCTTTTTCACAAACAGTTGAACAATTTCAAAACAATCTGAACTGATGGCAGAGATATTTCAAGAAGGGGGTATTTCTTTTAGCAAAATTCAAAAAAATGATATAACAAAGATGAAACAAATGCAGGTATCCAGATTTTACTTTAAATATAAATCATGCATAGCGTTTTGTATGTATTGATGGAAAACTAAATTACCAAACATAAATTGTGTTTGTTATCGATATATGAACTTTACCAGATTATATGAATAGAAGCGTGAAAAGAGATGCTGGCTTGCCCAAATTTACGTTGTTAACGGTATATTTATTGTAAAATTATATATATTAGTTCGTTTGATACTTCACTGACACGGTTATTTTGAATGATTCCCGCTACATGCAAACAATAACGATTCAGGAAAAGGAAACACAATGATTTCTAAAAACCAACTTTGTACCATGAGCTGGACGGCGATTCTCGGCCTTTGAATTCGTTACTTGAACATCACAAAACACGGTTCAATGTCCTTGTCTTAAACGTTATAAATTATGACTCTGCTCTCGACGCACTCCAGCTTTCCTACGCTAATTCATATATACACTTGTTATTATAACTATTCTCTTTACTGCTTATTATTATGCCTCGTTCCTTGTTTGGAAGAATGAAATGGAGTTCGATATCTGACTGGGAGAGGACGAATTAATGTGTTTTTTACTTCATTTTCTCCAGATTCTTTCTCTAAAATGTACTTTACACTAATCAAGGTCGCCTTGTTACTGTCCAAGAGGTCAGAAATGCATTATTCAATCGGTCGTTCATTTTAGCGGCCCTGAATCCAAGATTATTTGTAACCTTCACTTGAAGCCTACAAGTTAACCTCAAAGACAGACGTTAATTAGCCAAAAATCGCCAGTTATTGGGTTATATTAACAAAGAATATTTGAGATGAATTTGACATTTACCCGCTCCGTGTTCTTCCAAACATGACTGGTTTCAGGACTCTGCAAAGAGATTCATCTTTTTTTTCTAAATCCTAGGTATTTTACTGAATTTGAAGCTAACAATAAAATAATTAGGCTTAATCTTGGCTAGCCAACAGATATACCCTAAGTGGTGGGGAAGGGCCCAAAGAAAAATAAACCCCATTTCCATGAGGCTCTGTTGGCAAATGGATGCCCCAGGGTGAGATCACTTTGATCATAAAACTTCAGGCCAAAAATCTATTCTATCTCTAAAAATATATATATATATATATATATATATATATATATATATATATCGTTATGATATATTAACCCCTGGTTATTATTTCGCTACATATCTCACTGACTGACCCGACCTTTGTTTTCCAGAGGAGGACCTACAACTGATTATCAAAACTTGACAAATGTATTTGCATAGAAAAATCAACAGAAAACTAGGGGATTGAGAGTAATCGTCTCATTCTTCTTTAATGCCCAATAACATCCAAGGAAGGAAAAACATATATGATATTTTGTCTAAATCAAATATATTATTGTGGATGCCACCTATAGATAACTGAGAGGCACGATACTGAGTTTATATGCCCAATACATATATATATATATATATATATATATATATATATATATATATATATATATATATATATATATATATGTGTGTGTGTGTGTGTGTGTGTGTGTGTGTGTGTGTATGCGTAATTATGTCGAAATGCAAATCATTTTTCATTAGTTATTCAGTTATTTAATGAAAATTCGTAATAATTAAAATTCGAGATGAAATGAAAAGATATTTCCAGAAAATCTTCTTCCAAAAAAAAAAAAAAACTAGGAACTAGAAACTGAATCATTATATAAACACACATGTAAAGTCAAGTTGAGTGACGAGACATAAAGGGTCGGCCTCCTGTGAACTTTCACAAGATTGACTCCAGCGTCTTCGACGAGTCTGCGACATTGCTTAAAAAATTTCCAGCTTCTGAGGGATCTCTATCTATTACCGCATGCTGATACGCGTACATGCGTACATATAATTGGAAAAGGAGACGAAGAATTACTCCAAATCTCTACCATCTGCTGGACGGGACTGACATTCCAAGCAATTCCCAAGGATTCCCGACGACAGAAGCAGCTCCAGTGCAGAGGAAAACGTCCCCAGAATCCAGACGGGTCACTTGTGGCAGATTACAAAACTTGGCATAACTCAAGACAGAGTCCAGCTAACTCGGAGGAGGATGCAACACTTCCACTGAGAGGACGAAGGCCCAAAGGACCTGAATACATGAGGAACACCGAAGGAGCTCTGGAAAAGGCTCTCCAAAGAACAGATAAGGATCCACACCAAAACGTCGAGGAAGCGACTGTTGCGAATACATGATGATGAATTTGCAGAGGAACCAACCAGCACAACGCAGACGTCAGAGGCACAAGAAGGACCAAGTCATTGGGAAATCACTCCTGATTATTGCAGCAGCAGCGAAATTTTGCCCTGGGTACCCCTTCCAGACATCTGACCCCCCTCCGTGTGCCTGCGAAGTGACTGGTTTCGGGACTCTGCAAAGGATTCATCTGTTTTCTACATGAAAGAAGCCACCCAACACGGTCTTGGCTAGCCAACAGAGAAGAGAATGGGGAAGGGCCCATCCCTGGTAAAAATAAACCCCCATTTCCATGAGGCTCTGTTGGCAAGGATGCCCCAGGGGTGAGATCACTTTTGATCGGCAAAGGCCAAAAATCTATTCTATCTGTAAATATATATATATATATATATATATATATATATATATATATATATATATATATATATATATATATATATATATATATATATATATATATATATATATATATATATATGTATTATATATACATACATATCTCAAGGGTTTTGTTTTGAATCCTACAACTGATTATCAAAACGAAATGTATTTGTAAAAATTTACAGAAAACTTAACGCTTTCGTCCATTCTTCTTTGGACTTGATCAAGTCCAAGGAAGGATGGACGAGCGATATAAGGTGTGTAAATAATTTTAAAAACACATATCACTTTGCTAATCAAGTATATTACTGTGGATGCACCTGTAAGTAACTG
>NC_089786.1:7682500-7692500 GCF_040412425.1 Macrobrachium rosenbergii | reverse complement strand
CTAGATACTGATTATTTTCCTGGTAAGAAAATGAGTTCCCTGTTAAGAAATAAGTATATCATAGAAATAGCTTCCCAATAGGAAATTAGTTCCATGGTAAGAAATGCGCTAAAAAAAAAAAAAAACTTCCTGTAAGAAATGTGTAATAGAAAATTAGTTTTATGATAAGGAATAAGTAATAAGAATAAAGTTTACCGGCACGGAATTAGGTTCCAGATAAGATATATAAGTAATATTTTTCTTATGATAAATAAAAAATTAAAATAGCTTCATGATTAGAGATTAGCTTCCTTGTATGAGCAATATATACAATAAGGAATTAATTCTTCGTGTAATAGAGAAGTAATAAAACAGAAATTAGACTTTTATTAGGGAGCAATCTCTCTCAAGGAGATGAGAAAATAAGGATAAAATTAATTAAAAGCAGATAACGATATGCAAACATAAAGACTATGAAAATAACAGCAATTAATCTAATGTTTTATATATATATTCATATATATATATATATATATATATATATATATATATATATATATATATATATATATATATATATATTGGAAATAATCAAACACAAACACGTGTGGAACAAAAATAGATTTCCCACTCACATCAGGATCGAACCCAGGTTGGTTTGGCAGCTGCCTTGTCTTTGTATTGAAAGACTTGGGTTCGATCCTGATGTGAGTCAGAAATTTATATACAGGTATATATACACACATGCATATATATATATATATATATATATATATATTTAAATATAATTCATATACATATGTATGCATATATGTAAGTATGTATACGCAAAATATGGTCCAAAATACGTTCACGCATACATAAGTTCAGCTGTGTTGCAGTTAAAATAAAAGATAGTTCTCAAAGTCACTTATACATTCTGTTTAAGATACACAGCTTTATTCAATAAACACAAGAGCAGCCTATATCTTAATAAGAAAATATCGCAGGAATATAAGAGATACACGAGATACAGTGCCCAATATCTTGATGGCAAAGAATGAGAAGAAGATAATTAAGTTAAATCAACTTTTATCTTTTATAAAATACTTGATGAAATATATGGACGGCGTATATTTCGACCTGAGAACGATTGGCATAAAGTTAGTGATGAATAAAACGTGGGAGAAATAATGTATGCATAAATTTTTCCGATGAAGCGAGGTAGCTTTAATTTGTTACAGAGAGAGAGAGAGAGAGAGAGAGAGAGAGAGAGAGAGAGAGAGAGAGAGAGAGAGAGGGGGGACTGTAATTTAACCAAATGAACACATCTATTGGCATCACAAAGACGTTATCATCTGCGCCGAGGAGGAGGGTTGGGGGGGAGGGGGAGAGGGGGGGAGGCGAAGGGTGAAAGGGGGAAGGAGCGGAGGGCTTAGAAGAAGAGAAATGGGGGTAGAGGGGGAGGAGGAGGAGGAGGAGGAGGAGGAGGAGGAGGAGGAGGAGGAGGAGGAGGAGGAGAGGGGTTAAAGGAGAATAAGGAGGAAGACTGTGGAACTCTCTCAAAGCTTCTGTTATACCTGAGTCATATGACGTCCACTATTGGTAAAGGCAAATTTTGCCGCTTTCTATAGTTTTAGCATAACTATAATTACATTAAGTAGCCAACGCCAACGGCCTCATTTGATGACACAATATTAATGGAAATTCTTCTTTCTCTATCTCTCTCTATCTATATATATATATATATATATATATATATATATATATATATATATATATATATATATATATATATATAACTGAATGGAACTTGTTTGATGTAGGTTATTGTTTTACAACATAAACTTACATCACCTTTTTTTCATGGAGAGAGAGAGAGAGAGAGAGAGAGAGAGAGAGAGAGAGAGAGAGAGAGAGAGAGAGATCAATTTGAGTGAAGCCTGCATGATATAAGTAACTACTTTTAAAATGTAAACATCGCATCTTCGTTACTGAGAGAGAGAGAGAGAGAGAGAGAGAGAGAGAGAGAGAGAGAGAGAGTCCTCTTTCCTAACTGCAGGTTGATGAGTTCGCTGAGGGAAAGAATACAAAAAAAAAAAAGATAAAAAAAACTCGTGATGGTCAAGACCGAAATCTGCATAACGGTACGAAGGATGATTCCCAAGGACCAATGGCCACCTTGCATACATAATTAAGCGGGCGCGCGCATGCGGGCGGGCACGCTGATACGAACGCTCGGTGTCAAGAAGAGCGTACTTCTCGCAAATACATTTGTATGCCTTACATAAAGGTAATATTGAAACGTGTGAATATTTCTTTTACATAAATTAATGATGTGGATTTTTTTTTATTTTATTATTTTATTACTAGTTATGACAACCAACAACTTAGATTTGTGACTCACGGTTTAATTATAAATAAATATACAAAAGTAAACAAATTAACTATATATATTATATATATATATATATATATATGTATGTATGTTTGTACGTACTGTATTTATGTATATATATATATATATATATATATATATATATATATATATATATATATATATATATATATATATATATATACAGTATATATATGTATCTATGCATGTATGTATATATATACATATATATAAATTATACACACACATATATATTATAATATATATATATATATATATATATATATATATATATATATATATATATATATATATATATATATAATATATATTTAAATATCATATTGGTTTACTCATTCTATTGCGAGGATAAACACGGATAAGACCTGAGAGAGAGAGAGAGAGAGAGAGAGAGAGAGAGAGAGAGAGAGAGAGAGAGAGAGAGAGAGAGAGAGAGAGAGAGAGAGAGAGAGAGAAAGGTTTTCCTTCATGCCCTCAGCTGGTCAGAGGAGCGACAAGAGAAAACGGGAAGCTGTTTTTCAATTCACAGGTTTCAAATGTAAGTGAAACTAAAGAAAAAGTGAAAAATTATTTAAATAAAAGGAAATAGATGATTAAACGATATTTTCCATGACAAATATCAATAAGTAAATGATGCAAAATATTATTAAAGTAGAAACGATGATACGATCATCTGTTAACCCGAACTTGATAAAGAGGAGACGGAAGAAGATCTAAATAATAACTAAATAAATATTCAAAACGAAAAAGGAACAGAGGCAGAAAGGTTAAGAGGAAAGAAAACAGGACACTTATGTGAGAGAGATAAGAGGACAGGGTAGCATTACGGCAATAATATGAATAAGGTTAGAACAGCTAAGAGGTAGGAGGAAAGAGGAAACTTGCGCAAGAGGAAAGAGAAAAACGAGCGTGCGAAATAATTAAAGAGGAAAAATGACAGCATTAAAATTAGCGTCACAGGGAAAAGGCTAATAAGGTTTGAGCAATTAAGAGGAAAACACGAAGAGGTTTTGACCATTCAAGAGGAAAGAGGAAACAAATGTAAGAGGAAAGGGGAAACATACACATACACATACAGACCTTAAGAAGGGCAGACGTATAAAGACCAAACTCAGAAACGTCAAAACGTAAGAGGAGGCATGCGTTAAGAGGAAAGAGGAAAGGCCGCACGAAAGAGACTTCAAAAGAGGAAAAGAGGAAAAATAAAGAGGCAAAAGACTAACGCTGATAAAAGAGACAACGTCAAGTCACGAATAAAACGCAGAAAAGCAACAAAAACTGGACGAGCAAGAAGGAGAAGCGATTACTTGGGGGGGGGGGGGAAGGGAGGGGAAGGGGGGAGGGAAATGGGGAGGGGAAGGGAGGGAGGAGATGGGGAGGGGAAGGGAGGGGAGGAGATGGGGCAGGGGAAGGGAGGGGCAGGACAGCAGGGCAAGGAGGGGGAAGGGAGGGGTAGGAGGAGTTACGTCAGAGTTACCAATGGGCATGACTCCCTGGGCATGACCCGACCAATTGTAACGAGACGTGGGTATATGGTGGGCGGGGTCTATGGAAAGGGGGTGTGAACAGTCATTACGGTGAGGGGGAAGTGAGAAGCTTTAGTGGGGGAGGGTAAGAAGGGGGTAAGGAGGAGGGGGTGAGGGAAGTGAGGGAAGACGGGTGGGTAGCGAGGGAGGGTCATGGGAAAATGGGGAGGGAAGGGTGACAAAAGTAGATGGCTGGCCCACCATTTTTTGGCCCTCAGGTAGAGACGCCAAATGACCAGAAAAAGTGGCCGTGGTCAGTGTTCAAGTTTGTAACGGCGGACAGTACCTTCACTCACTCTCTCTCTCTTTCTCTCTCTCTCTCTCTCTCTCTCTCTCTCTCAACGCGGCGATATCATTATGGGCAATCACAATGCAATTAAATAATGACAACGCAATCTGGCATCTTCGGAGACGCTTGCATAAAATGGACCCAAATGGCCTACGGCAGTTGCCAGATACCACTATTAAACAACACTTTGAGAGAGAGAGAGAGAGAGAGAGAGAGAGAGAGAGAGAGAGATTTCTATTAAAAGCAAAGGATATAACAGAGGTTATTGATGTCAAGTAAAAAGATATGTTTGCACACTAAAAATTATAATAAAGATAACGAGAAAATATTCTTTTACACACACACATACAGAGAGAGAGAGAGAGAGAGAGATATTAAAAGCTGAGGTTGTACAAAGGTTATTGATGTTAAAGATAAAATAGAAAGATGTGTTTTCACACTGAAAAAGAATATAAAGATAATGGGGAAACATTCCTTTTACACAAAGAGAGAGAGAGAGAGAGAGAGAGAGAGAGAGAGAGAGAGAGAGAGAGAGAGAGAGAGAGAGAGAGAGATATTAAAAGCAAAGGTTATACAAAAGTTATTAATGTTGCAGATAAAATAGAAAGATTTTACACAAAAAAAATGAATATAAAGTTAATGGGAAAATATCCTTTTTACAGAGAGAGAGAGAGAGAGAGAGAGAGAGAGAGAGAGAGAGAGAGAGAGAGAGAGAGAGAGAGAGATGGTAGAAACTTAATAATAAAAGCAACACTAAATGATTAGATCACAAACACACTGACAGACGCACAAACAGGAAAACAAACAAACAGACTGAAAGTGACAAAATAATGTCAACATTAAAAACAAAACCTACAGCTTCAGAGAGAGAGAGAGAGAGAGAGAGAGAGAGAGAGAGAGAGAGAGAGAGAGAGAGAGAGAGGAAGCAGAAATCTCGATGCTGTAAAGCAAAGGATGGCGAGGGAGGGGGAGAGGAAAGGGTGGTGGGGGTAGGGGTGTTTCCCAAACCGACGTAGAACGGTGGAGGGGGAGGCAGTAACTTGGCCAAGCAGTTAATATATAAAGGGGAACACGATGTAACTGACGAACAGCAGGACTGTGCAGCAGTTGTACGCTCTCCCGTGTCCGGCCATGACTCTTGAATGAAATTAAACGATTGATTCTATTCCTAGAAAGAAAGTCGGTTTTCAAACGAGCCACTGAGGGCACCAAAAGCCTGTGGTCGAGGCCTGTTCATGAGCAGAAACATGCACGCTGGGGGAATGCTTACAAGGGGAACGAGTCTCTATGGCCGTGGCGGTGGTAGGGGAGGGGAGGGGAGGGGAAGAAGGATGGGTTGGTGAGGGGAGGGGAAGAAGGAAGGGTTGGTGAGGGGAGGGGAGAGAAGGGAGGGGAAAATGATAGGTGAACTTAGTAAGGAGTATGAGCGTAATATATATAAACTCAGTAAGGAGTGAGTTTAATATATATATATATATATATATATATATATATATATATATATATATATATATATATATATATATATATATATATGTGTGTGTGTGTGTGTGTGTATATATATATTTATATATAAAATATGTGTATATATATACAGTATATATATGATATAATATATATATATATATATATATATATATATATATATATATATATATATATATATATATATATATATATATATATATATATATATATATATATATATATATATATATATATATATTAATTTGGGTATTATTTATGAACAATATGAATAAACTTTAATTTAAGGCCTTGCAAAAAATACTGTTGAGGGTTTAATTGGCTGTAAAATTTTGACATGAACTTATTTTCATTTAAAAAAAAAGGGTAAAACTCAACGGAAGTCCCAAAAAGCAATTCGAGTAATGAAAATAATTTTGTGATCAAATTCCTACCAGTATAAGAATAAATACCCAGACTGCTTTTCTGCCATACGCAAAAAAAAGCAAAAGCGTATTTTCTCTCTAAATAACAAACATTTTACAATTAACAAGAGCATAATATAATTATCTTGTAGTTTATTAGGATGCAAATGAGACAAATTTCTATTGAAGTGTAGCTGAACAGGCTGTTAACTATCCATGAACAACATGTATGTATATACATACATATATATATATATATATATATATATATATATATATATATATATATATATATATATATATATATATATATACACATTCATTATATATGCATTGTTTATATACATATATATATATATACATACACACATACTGTGTGTATATATATGTGTGTGTACATATACTGTATATGTATATACATGTATATATATATATATGTATAATATATAAAATTTCACATCACAGGATTATATAAGCTTATGATTTAAATGACAACGGTAAGGGCAGACACACAAGCAAAACCATAAATTACGATGATTACGAATATGTACCATCCAAACATTAATTTGAATAAGCTTAAGAGAGAACACGATTCAAGCTATTGCTGTAACTAGTTTTAGACAGGTTCAAGCAAAAGTAGGATTTTAAAAGAAGCCTTGTAAATCATTCTTTGGAATCATTTACTTGAATTTACGATAAAAGATCAAACGCAGATCATATACACGAATCCAATACACAAAGATTCAGAAGGGGAAACTGTACAAGTTTACATGATTTAAAGTAGATAGAACAATAAACAATAAAAGTGCATGATTTAAGGGAAAGAAAGAAAGATTTAAAATGACGACACAACAATCACATGACTTAAATAAGGAAAGTTACATTGCGGACTATACATGGCTTAACAAGTATACATGATTTAAATAGTTTGGGACACAAACAATACAAATGCCTGATTTAAAGAAAAGAAAGCAATAGAATGAAGACCGTACAAGTATGCATGCTTTAAACAGTCTAGAACATAAACAATATAAATGAAAGATTTAAAAAGAAACGAAAGCTTCAGAATGCAGACCACACAAGCAAAAATGCTTGAAATAGTTTAGCTGAATAAATCATAAAAAATGCATGATTTCAAGCAAAGAAAGCTTTGGAATGAAGACCATACAAATGCATGAATAGATCAGGAAAATTCTGGAATGAAGACCATACTAGGATACATGATTTAAACAGTGCAGAATAGAAACCACATAAATGCATTATTGAAAAATACGAAAGTTCTGAAATGAAGACTATACGAAGTTTCATACAGATCATGCAATATAATCTATTTTATCTATTTATTAATTTAATTTTTTTCTTTTCTAGTAAGTGGTATCTCTTATTTCTGTATTTCATTTTACTCCCTCTTACTTCTTTCTAATGAACACCATATTCTTTGGAAGCTTCAATTTCAAGTCAATGGCCCCTTTGGTGGGCTTGTTCCATATGAATAGGTTTCATCTACTGAATAATAATAATAATAATAATAATAATAAATAATAATAATAATAATAATAATAATAATAATAATAATAATAATAATAACAATAATAATAATAATAAGTTAAATTTTTTTTTACAACATATAACCACAAATGCGCGCTATTTACAACACAGAGTTTACGACTGAATCATAACAGGGCATTGCTTAAAAATAATCTATATTACAAGACCATAAAAGGACAGCACTTAAATATCTGACAACAGAAGACAAAACAAAGGTAGATAATATCGAAAACCCATACCAATGCGAGATAAAAAAAAAAAAGAAGAATGTTTACAGGAAAAGATGATAGAAGAGGGGGAAGGGGAAAGAGTGGTGAAATTAGTAAGAAGTATTGAGTGTAATATATATATGAACTCAGTAAGGAGAGAGTTTAATATATATATATATATATATATATATATATATATATATATATATATATATATATATATATATATATATATATATATGTGTGTGTGTGTGTGTGTGTGTATATATATTTAAAAGAAATTAAATGAGCATTAAAAAGGATTTTTATCATAAAATTTAATACAGAATGCCACAGTAATTCGTGATTTAAACAAATCTACGACATAAAATCATACAAATTCGCGGTTTACAGAAGAGTTGATAACAGACAACCATTCAAAATACGATTTTAATAAGTGTATATATTAAGGAAAACTACGGAAAATTAAATTTAAGTAGGAAAGATTATAAATATGATAGCAAATAGCACGGCTTGGGTAACAAATTTTTACATCAGAAGACCACATACAAACATGATGTAAATGGGAATCAGAAAGCGTGTTATTTACACAAATTAACGGTAAGGGTCCTTAGAAACATAATCTATGGTTATTTGTGACGAAAGACCATGCGTAAAAACGCTGTAAATGATGATGATTTAAATGAGGAAATCTGTGACACAGGCCCGTGCATAAATAATAATAAGGAATATTTAAGACAAAGTTACTTTTTAATCAAAATAATGAAGGGAGATCTTTTGTAAAGAAATTGAAGACAGAATACAACACAATTAAATTTAAATAATGAATTTATGATAGAAGACTACACATTAGTAATAGCTAAATAAGGAAGTTTACAACGGCAGGTCATGCAAAAAAAAAAAAATTAGATTTTAATATGCAACTGCTACGCAGTTCAGTAACATTTACAATACGATTTTACGTCAGAGGACTTCTAAAAATCACATTGCAAAAAAAGGAAATAACTGGCTCACAAACAATTTCATAAGGTGATAAAACTGACTGAGAAACGGCAGCGCATATTCACCAGGTAATTTATTTTATATTCATGAACAAAAAGGAAATCTCGCTTTAGTGTGATCTTTTACTGAAGGATTTTAGAAAAACAACTTCATTTTTCCTACACAACATTAAAGGATTTGATATTTTCCTGGAAATGGTTCGATGTAATGACAAATCTACTGAGGCTAAAGGTGTATGTATGTATGTATGTATGTATGTATGTATGTATGTATGTATGTATGTTATAACATAGTACTTTTGCAAATAAAGCCGACAGTTTCCACAACCTCGACCGAAGACCATTGTTCGCTACAGGTGACCAGAACCTCACCTGGATTTAATTAACGTAAAGCAACGTCAATTATCAGAATAATCCTAAATCCCTGAATACAAAGAGAAGACATAATAAAAAATGGAAAAAACAATTATTTCTTAAAAAAGTGAAGACACATTCACGGCTGCCCTGAAAAACCTTTATTCTCCGACTGGTTTTGGATAATTTCTTTGCTTCCGCGAGAGCATTTAAGTCTCCGGGTAAATGTTAGGAGAACCCGACTGACTGATTGGTATTTAATGAGTATTTCTTAAAAATGAGAAGAAATCGATAAAAATCAAGAAAAGGGCATATAACAAGTGAAAAATTGGAATGATAATGCAGGAAAAAATACGATAATCTTTTAAATATATCGAAAATTACGTATCAATAAGAGCAAGATGATAGTGAAAATGACCCAACATTATATATTTAAAATTATGTGAAAATTACTAAGAAAAAGAAAAAATATCTTGAAAATTAAACAAATAAAATCAAGGTTCGTGAGAATCACCGAAAAATAAAGCAATATAAAGTAAAGATTATTTAAAAAAAAAAACAAAAGAATATTGTAAAAGATAAAACAAATTTGAATCCCAGAAATATATTTCTATTATATCTTTAAACATAATAACATAGACTATATGAACGTAAAATGGAAATTAAGGAAAAAGACTTGGGATTTTATCCTACTGGAAATAACCTCTAAAATTACCTAAATAAAGCAAAATCAAAATGGTAATGTGATAAAGAATCCCTAGAACGTTTTACATTGTACATAAAATAAATCTTCCATGAAATGGATAA
>NC_089786.1:7670000-7672500 GCF_040412425.1 Macrobrachium rosenbergii | reverse complement strand
GACTTACTATTATTATTATTATATTATTATTATTATTATTATTATTATTATTATTATTATTATTATTATTATTATTATTATTAATTAGTCTACTTTTTCGGAGCCTTGATGAAAATTTTCCCAATTCAAACTAAAGTAAAAGGACTTCCCACTGAAATAAAACATCTTCAGAGTGAATATTTCTATAATGACTTGACTTTGTTCACTTTCTGTATAATTTTTTATATACTTTAGTTCTACAAATCTTACTTACCTCGCTTCTAAATGAAATCTACGGACAGGTGTATATAACTAGTAAGGCTGACTCCAAATTTAAAGACAGAAATTCACTTGAGACCAGAACCCAACAAATACTTTTTATAAGTAGTTTTAACTGCCATATAAATCTTTTAGCTTCTCGACTTAACCACACTCTCTGGATGCGCTGAGTACTACAAGCCTTGAATCCGCGTGAGGAATAACTGAAGAAACTTAAACTTTCCTTGGCGGGATTCGAACAAAGCATGTGAGGTTCCAGCTTCAACGGGAAGGTATCTAAGTGAAGATTAACTCATGAATTTACATATATATTCACCAAAGTCTGATAAATTTTACAAGGGCTGAAATGTAGCATTGCTGTTATCTCATCATAAGTGTTACAGTGGCCTTTACTTATAGATTTTATTATGGTTTTTTGTTAGCTTTCAGTCCTTGCTATATGTACATAAAACTACATTAAGCTACACAGCCCTCCATATTTATTCAATCCTTTCAAAATTCTAAGAATCGAACAAACTTCATATTCTATGACTAGAAATACTTTGTTACATATTTAGAAGTAGTCATAAGAAAAGCTACAGGGTACAGGTTACGTATGAGCATAATTATTATCAAAAATGATTACAAGACTGTATACAGCTACAGAAGCCTACGTTCGTTACCGTTCATAAGTCTGGCTATAAAAACACACCCCTATTAAGAATATGAAAAAAAGGGTTCTCACTAATTGGCAGGTACAGGAATACGGAAAAGTAAAAAAAAAAAAAAAATTGCTTCTACATAAAATTAAGGGACAACCTTTGGATATATCTTTTTAAATCCCTCTGGTTCTGCCAACCAGAAATATCACTTTACTGGGCTAATTACCAAGAAGAGGTTTCAAGCTGCTTTTCTCTCACAGTGCCATAGACGTATGGGAATTGACAGACAGAATCCATAATTGATAGGATTTTGGCGTCGCTTCGTCTGCGCCATCTGGAGGGAAGAATATCAGTTCCGAGATGGCGATGAATGTCAGTAAAAAGAAAAAAGGAGATTCTTCAGTTTAGAAACTGTACTATTCTCTACGGACACCTTCGTGAATAATTAACCTAACTGCAGTATCGTCTTTTGGATTATTCTTTTTATGTACGCAGAAACACACACACACACACACACACACACACACACACACACACACACACACACACATATATATATATATATATATATATATATATATATATATATATATATATATATATATATATATATATATATACTTATATGGTTCAGTTATGACAACGTCGAATTGTTCAATTTGACAACGTCGAATGGTTCAGTTATGCCAACGTCGACCGGTTCAATTTTGACAACGTCGAATGGTTCAGTTATAACAAAGTCGAATGGTTTAGTTGCGACAACGTCGACTGGTTCAGTTATGACAACGTCGAATGGTTCAGTTATGACAACATCGATTGGTTTAGTTATGACAACGTCGAATGGCTCAGTTACGACAACGTCGAATGGTTCAGTTACGACAACGTCGACTGGTTCTGTCGACTAGATCAGTTATGACAACGTCGACTGGTTCATTTATGACAACGTCGAATGGTTCAGTTATGACAACGTCGAATGGTTCATTTATGACAACGTCGACTGGTTCAGTTTCGACAACGTCAAATGGTTCAGTTACGACAACGTCAAGTGGTTCACTTATGACAATGTCGATTGGTTCAGTTATGACAACGTCGAAAGGTTCAGTTACGAGTATGACAACGTCGAGCGGTTCTCTCATGTTGTAGGCGAACGTTAGTGTGTGTCATTCCGGGCATTGGCGCTGATTTTGACAGACAGAGATTTACGGTAATGTTCGAGTGTCGAATCTCTCTCTCTCTCTCTCTCTCTCTCTGAGGTTTTTGAGAAATGGCTTGAAGACGGTAATGGTATTTTATCAACTCAATTGTTAGGCAGGAACTAATTTAGTCTCTCTCTCTCTCTCTCTCTCTCTCTCTCTACGTTTCTGATTCAGTGTTTTCATACAGGTGATCACGGCTGTTTCCCTTTTAAAAGTGTTATCTTTATTTTATCCATTCGTTCATTATGCGTCAGTGCAGGACACTTGCTTTCATTCTCCAATGGTTTATCTCCATCCGGGATCGATCCTGAGATAAACACACACACACACAAACACACATACACACACACACACATATATATATATATATATATATATATATATATATATATATATATATATATA
>NC_089786.1:7650000-7655000 GCF_040412425.1 Macrobrachium rosenbergii | reverse complement strand
ATTTAATCGCTGCTGGTTACTATGTTGCCCTAATATGGAAAACTGCAATATCTGCAAAATTTTCGAAATTGAGATTTGCCACCTATTGGGCTCGTGAAACACTAATACACAAGTTACTGCAGTTTCAGAATGATTCTTCGATGCTTTATTTATGGGGTCCCATTTGCAGTATCTGCAAAATCAGTAGTCAGGCAAGAGAGTATCTACCATTTTTCTCAGCTCTGTATTTTTGCAGACACTGAAGTCTTCCATTCTAGGGCAGTGTGTGGTCTTTGCAGGCGAATGTACCAAGCAATCTAAGATAGATGATGAAGGCTCCTGGAGGAAGTCTTTGAAAGACTTTAATTCAGTGAGCCATGACAACCGATGCTGACAATATACTGGAGGTTTTTACAAGCACTTAAATCTTTGACTGACTATTGGAGGTTTTTGAAAGCACTTATTACCGAAGGCCTAGTTCCTCCCTAGTTAAACTGTTAGCATAACAAATAATGTCCAGAGATCTAAATTACGCTTAATGTTCACATGACGCAAAATAAGCTTCAGGTATGTGAATTCAATCATTTTTAGTTTTCTGTAAAAGAAAACTATTGTTCCGGCTTTTTCTGTCCGCCCCAAGATCTTAAAAACTACTGAGACTAGAGGGCTGCAAATTGGTATGTTGATCATCCACCATCCAATTATCAAACATACCAAATTACAGCCCTCTAGCCTCACCAGTTTTAATTTTGTTTAAGGTTAAAGTTAGCCATAATCGTGCCTCTGGCAACGATATAGGACAGGCCACCACCGGGCGTTGGTTAAAGTTCCATATACCGCGGCTCATACAGCATTATATACCGAGATCACCGAAAGATAGAGCTGTTTTCGGTAGCCTTGATTATACGTTGTACAGAAAACTCGATTGCGCCGAAGAAACTTCGGTACATTTGTTTACTTGTTTTATTCCTTTTCAATATCACTAAATCTATTGAAACGTACAGCAATGACGCCAAAACACTAAAATGCTTATGGTATGCAAGTTCGATAATTTTTTATTTCTTGTTAATGTTCAGTAAATATGTTTACACAAAGTACTGACGTAAAACTCCTAATTGCTGAATTCAGTTACACCTTCAGAATGTAAATGATTACTTTAATTCTACTGAAGATGATAGACAAATTTTCAATATCACTTTTAATTGAATTGAATACAGAATTTAGGTCAAAGGCTAAGCACTGGGACCTATGAGGTCATTCAGCGCTGACACGAAAATTGACAGTAAAAGTTTGAAAGGTGCAACAGGAGGAAAACCTCAAAGCAGTTGCACGATGAATCAATTGTTAGGAGAAGGTGGAAAGTAAGATGGAGGAAAGAGAATATGAAAGGAGGTACAGTAAAAGGAACGAAAGGGGTTGCAGCTAGGGGCCTAAGACACGCTGCAAAGAACCTTAAGTAACGCCTACAGTGCACCGCATGAGGTGCACTGACGGCACTAACCCCCCTACGGGATCAATATCATTCCAATTTACCGCTTACAAAAGATCTTTCCCTTCTCTTCGCCTCTATAACTCCTACCCATTCTTTGTTTCTGCCCCCCTTCCCCCTTTCCCCCTCCCCAACAACTTCTCATACGTCGGCGCCCACAAAATAAAAAAAAAAATAACACCCCCCCACCCCACTGTGCTTGCTGACTGGACCTTTTCCAAGCGTGTCCAACACCTTTATTAACAAAGCAAACACGACCGTAGTACAGTATATTCCACACACACATACACACACACACACACACAGAGCAGGATTGACCTCCGGGTAGTTAATATTCTTCAAAATGTATCATTGTGGTCGTGTGGCAAAAGCACAACTCTCTCTGTTTGGGGGAATCGGGTCTTCTGTTATGAATAGGGCGTTGCAGTATGTACAATCTGAAACGCAACTATGGTCATTGATAATGTAGGCCATTAAGCGCGAATTCTATTCTTGATGTCGCTTGTTTTACGGCAGAGATACACTGGCACTCATCACGAAGAGAATTCGCTGCAAAAATAACAAAAAATGTAAATAAAATTTTATTGTAAAAGAGGTTGTCTGGATATGTACAAAAGGGGGGGGGGGGACTTAGTTGCGAATATGTTCAAATGAGGAGAAGAATTTAAGGAGACAATTTCCTGATTATTCACAACTGTTTCAAATATTTTATCAGTGAAGACAATAATTTAAAAGTAAATTTTCATAATTAATCACAACTGTTGCAAATATCCTATCGGTGAAGAGAAGAATTTAAGGTAAAATATTTCCAATTTGCCAGTAACTGCTGCAAATATCTCAGCAACGAAGACGAGAATTTCAGTATATAATATTTTTAATAAATCACATACGAATGGGCTAATCTGGTCAGATAACTTCATCAAAACACACACACACACAAAACACACACACACACACACACGCTACTCTCTTGTAAAAGTTTCATTTAATTTCCATCGGAAACTTTCATAAAATCTGTAACTAAACTGGAGGTTTATATAGTTGCAGAGATCCAAGCGTGTTTATTGTTCTTTGTGTTGTATGTTCAGTCTTCCTTTCTTATCACTTACTGAACTTCTTTCCTTTCTCTACAATATTCTACTCCCTGGGAACTTCGCAAGCAAGTCAGTGACCTTTTAGCTTATAATAATAATAATAATAATAATAATAATAATAATAATAATAATAATAATAATAATAATAATAATAATAATAATAATAATAATAATTAACTCTTAAATGTATTATTTTCAAGTTATCTCTGGAAATCACTACGATCATAGCAATGTGTGAAATATAAAGTGAAAGCAAATGTGAAAATAAAAAAAAAGGATATAGGATAAACGAATAAGCAGATATTTCAAAATACCAATTGAAAAGTATGCAAGAACTTATTTGAGTGTAAGAACTAATAACGTAAGTGATTCAGGAGAAACTTCACCTCATAAAAAGTAAAAATTATGTTTTAAACGTCATTAATCAAAATCCCAAAACGATACTGAAAATACCCACGGCACGGAATAATAAATATAAATAACATATGTTTCCGAGTAAATAGGTAAATATTTCTACCAACTTCAACTTCACCCCATAAAAAATTAAAACGTAAAAAAAAAAAGGATTCAAATGATGTTATAAAAGTTACCAATCAAAATCCCAAAATCATACTGAAAATGCCAAAGGCACGGCATAACAATAAATAAAATTAATTTGCTTTCCAAATAAATAAATGAATGTTTCCACCAACTTGACCAAAACTGGGTCATTCCGTCTTCAAGCTTTCTGCTGACACAGAATACCACCACCACCACCATCCATCTTCCCCTCAATGAAATTCCTATGAAAACGAAACCATTACAACATAAACAGACACAGAGCAACCCTCGCTAATAACTGGGAAATATAAATTATGCAACAGCAACACTTAGTAGAAGCGATGAAACGACCAACTATGTACCTCGAATAAGAACTCCCGTCTCTCTCTCTCTCTCTCTCTCTCTCTCTCTCTCTCTCTCTCTCTCTCTCTCTCTCTCATCTCCTTAGCATAAATCAGCAAATCCCATTCAGACCCCTTCAGAATCTGCGACCATAAAGGTAATGGGATATCTCACCTTCATCTGATGGACATTTAGAGCCGGAGAAAAACAAAAGAGTTCCGTGTTTACATTAGAGGGTTCGGGCCGGAAGACTTTGGACGGGGCCAATGAAGAAGAAGGAGAAGAAGAATGAGAAGAAGTGGTAGTAGCAGAAGAAGACAAGGAGAGGGTGGAGGAATAAGAAGACAAAAAAAAAAAAAGGATGACTAGGAAGATGAGGACAGGAGAAAAGGATGGAGGAGGAGAACTCTAGGAAAAGGAGGAAAAGTAGGAGAAAGGAGGAGGGGAGGAAGAAAAGGAGGAGGAGGAGGAGGAGGAGGAGGAGGAGGAGGAGGAGGATAAAGGATGAAGGGAGATCCAGGAGGAGGAGGAGGAGGAGGAGGAGGAGGAGGAAGTAGAAAAAATGAAGGCTCTAGGATGAGGAGGAGGACAAAGAGGAGGAGGTGGAGGTGTTGGTGGAGGAGCAGGAGGAGGAAAAATGAAGGAGAGCTCAAGGAGGAGGAGGAGGAGGAGGAGGAGGAGGAGGAGGAAGAAAATGAAGGAGAGCTCAAGGAGGAGGAGGAGGAGGAGGAGGAGGAGGAGGAGGAGGAGGAGGAGGAGGAGGAGGAGGAGGAAGAAAATGAAGGAGAGCTCAGGAGGAGGAGGAGGAGGAGGAGGAGGAGGAGGAGGAGGAGGAGGAGGAAGAAAAATGAAGGAGAGCTCAAGGAGGAGGAGGAGGAGGAGGAGGAGGAGGAGGAGGAGGAGGAGGAGGAGGAGGAGGAGGAGGAGGAGGAAGAAAAAATGAAGGAGAGCTCAAGGAGGAGGAGGAGGAGGAGGAGGAGGAGGAGGAGGAGGAGGAAGAAAAATGAAGGAGAGCTCAAGGAGGAGAAAGGAGAAATAATGGAGGCGTAAGAAGAAAAAGAGAAGAAAAGGATGCAGGAGAAGAACAAGAACTCCAGGAAGAACAGGAGGAGGAGGAGCAGGAGGAGGAGGAGGCTGAAGAGAAGCAGGAAGAAGGAAGAAGGGTCTCCGGACTTCATTTAATCCCCATAAAAATGCAAATGAGGTCTTGAGGGCCCGGCCGAGGGAAAGACATTAATACTTCCACGATACTGAAGAGGGGAAATCGGTTGACTTATATGTTCGCATCACTTTACTACTACTATGTTCCCCTCTTTTTTTAACCCCAAGAAAAAGGGGAAAGGAGAGGGATTTCAACCCCAAGAATAAGAGGAAAGAAAGGGATTTCAACCCCAAGAATAAGGGGATTTGTGGCGATGTCTGTCGGCTCATTAGTGACGTCATCTTTCTTGGCAGAGAGGGGAAACAGATAAGGGTGGAATGGCTGCTTAAGATATGACCTTAAGATATGACCTTAAGATATGACCCAGTGGTGACCTTCAAAGCAAGGTTGCTCT
>NC_089786.1:7637500-7640000 GCF_040412425.1 Macrobrachium rosenbergii | reverse complement strand
TTACTAAAAAGGACCTCATTCAAACTGGATGGTATCTAATGGAGTTTTTATTCACGATTTACAAGCTCCCTTGGACAAACCAGTGACACCGCTCAAGTATCAGGGTACGGATACCAATCAAGAAAGAAACAGTCGTTTGAGGGGGCCCAAGAGGGGCGGGTAACTTTTTGAGGAAAAACTCCAGGGGGTTACCATCCAAAAAATAGCCACCTTTAATGACATTACGGCGCCACAGAACAATTGTGTATGTGATAAAGTTAATAATAGGACATATAGATATATAGATATATATATATATATATATATATAATATATATATATATATATATATATATCCCTATATATTATCTTCCTCTGTCTTACAGTGTAAATTTGCATTCACGTAGGTAAGCAGGTTTTACTTTATCCCATCGCCAAAGCGGGACATAATCTACCTTCTTCTTCACGATTTCCAAGACCGTCCCCTACCGACCACTGAACCGCTGTGACAGGGGAAGGAGCCCTGACCAATCAAGAAAGAAAGCAGTCGTTTGAGAGGGGGGAGGGAGGGGGGAAAGGAGAAGGAGGAGGAGGAGGAAGGGGGGTTTTGAAAAAATATAGCCACCTTAATGACATTACGGCGCCAACAGCAGCAGGTAGGCAAGTTACATAATAGGACAAGAGAGACGTACAGATGCGATCCCTTCAAGAGGGAAGGAACTGCTCCCTCCCTCTCCCTCCCCCTTCCCTCCCCCCCTATTTTCCTCCTCTGTTTGCAAGAAGATTTGACACTGATAGACATGCTTGGGTTTCATTGGGTGTCCCCTTCTAGTGACGCTTTTCTTCTTCTTCTTCTTCCCAGAACTGGTGCTCTGCTGTGCTCCGCTGTGCTCTGTGCTCTGGTCTGGTCTGCTCTGCGTTCTATGGCCATAAAGATTGGCGTCTACATACAGATTAAGGCGCTTGTATGTGGATGTATGTGACATCGTTCATTTGTATGTCTACTGTATACTCGTGTATATATATATATATATATATATATATATATATATATATATATATATATATATATATATATATATATATATATATATATATATATATATATATATCGGCTGCATATCATATTCCCTGATCGGCGGCCTTTTACACAGTAAGCTAGTTAAATTCCTTCGCATGATACAGATGACCTGGAATTTACTACATAATTTGACGGCGGGAATTAACTTAAAAATGAACTCCAGAGCCTAATGCGGTCGGAGTGAAGCTTCAAGAATGCAGGATTGCTATAAAGATGTAAATAAACAAAATGTCTATTATTCAAAGTACTTGAGCCATATTTTCGATAATGGTTTTTAGTTTTCTGTAAAAGAAAACTATTGTGCCGACTTTGTCTGTCCGTCTGCACTTTATTCTGTCCGCACTTTTTTTTTTGTCCGCCCTCAGATCTTTGGGGGGGAGGAGGGGCGCAAATTGGTATGTTGATCATCCACCCTCAAATCATCGAACATACTAAATTGCAGCCCTCTAGCCTCTGTAGTTTTTATTTTATTTAAAGTTAAAGTTAGCCATAACCGTGCTTCTGGCAACGCTATGGGATAGGCCACCACCGGGCCGTGGTTAAATTTTCATGGGCCGCAGCTCATTACGGCATTATACCGAGACCACCGAAAGATAGATCTATTTTCGGTGGTCTTGATTATACGCTGTAGCGACTGTACAGAAAACTCGATTCTTCGGCGCACTCCTTACTTGTTTTTGTTAGGATTTCGAAAAGTCCAAAAACACGAATTAATTGCAGCCTGATCGTCTCTTAAGCGACAAATCTGTAACCAATGCTGGGCAAGAATGGACAGTTCTTTATCCAGTTATATTATGGCTAAATAGATGCCTAAGAAATATTAAATAAAAATGAAGATAAAGTGAGATTGAGTGCGGTCCATCATGATGAAATTATTCCCAAAGGAATATTCTGTATTTTTCAAAATGCCACACACGACCCTAGACTTAATTAGAACTTGACGCAACCTAACCTACAGCACCTTACTGACCTAAACCTAACCTGCTTCCCCTAGAATGAGGTTCCCTACGGGGGTGGGGGAGGTAGAGGAAGTGAGAGGGGGATTCAGCTTAGCCTGCCCTATAACCCCCTTTTTTTGTTCAGCCCTTACGTAACCTACTTCCCTAGGAACCTGGGGAGAGTGGGCCCCTTCAGCTGACCTGCCCTATAACCCCCTTTTTATTACTTCGCCTAGGAAGGGTGGCCCAACCTACCGCCTAGGGAGGGAGGAGGGGAGGGAGGGAATGGGGATGCAATTTAGCATACCCTGTAACCCGCAGCTTAAATTCAATATGCAGCCATTTTCCAATAACACAGAATATAATTTATAATAACACAGAATACAATATATAATAAAATGTATTATTCTACAGAATATTAAAAATATATTATTCTACAGAATATTATATTACTAAATTAACTAACTGACCAATAATAGAGGCGTATGGATCCCATTACTTA
>NC_089786.1:7630000-7632500 GCF_040412425.1 Macrobrachium rosenbergii | reverse complement strand
TCAATTTCTGGCCGAGTAAAAATATAACTTTGATATTCGCTTAACTTTAAAGCTTTTTTTTTATTATTATTTTTATGTCGAAGGTAATTGAACGGTTAAAGTCTCGTATTAAAATTTGTGTAAAGTTTACTAACCCCGAACTAAAAAAAGAAAAAAAAAGGGGGAAAAACGAGCATCCCCTAAAAATAGCTTTGCCGAAAGAGCAATAGCATTATCTATTATAAAATTAAATCGGCGCAGAGAGTTAACTTTTTTATCAGCATAATTGAAAACTAGAGAGAATATAAAACAAGTAAAAAATGCGCCGAAGTTTCTTCGGCGCAATCGAGTTTTCTGTACAGCGTATAATGCTGTATGAAACTCTCGATGTGCTGCAATATGAAACGCTCAGCCACGGCCGGGCAGCGTTCAGTTGCTCCCCAGATGCGGTGCCAGACTCACGATCCATGGCTAACCTTAACCTTGAATAAGATAAAAACTACTGAGGCTAGAGGGCTGCAATTTGGTATGTTTGTTGATTGGAGGGTGGATGATCAACATACCAATTTGCAGCCATCTAGCCTCAGTAGTTTTTCAGATCTGAGGACGGACAGGCAAAGCCATTTCAATAGTTTTCTTTTACAGAAAACTAAAAAGGGAAAAGTGACCTGATTTGAAAAAAAGCAAACGAAATTGATCTTATATAAAACGTATAAATTGGTGAAAGTTCAGAGATAAAAAAAGAATTTCAAATTTCTAAATTCCAGCACATATGAATGAAAATGGACAAAGGAATTTTGGGCTGCTTTACATTAGTAAAAACTTATAATAAAACGGACAAGTATTTCAAAGCAAGGAATGAAAATTATGTAAAATTTCGGTCGACTTTAGAGTCTCAATTAAATTACAGACTAGATTAAATGAACCATAAAACTTTTTAGAATTTAGAATTGAACTTTTTTTACTACTGAATTTGATTTTAGTCAAGTTCATTTTGGCTTAAATTAGATGATACAGAAAGTATTTTATGGTTTGGAATGAAAATGTTTTTTTTTAATTGATCAAACATTTTTTAGCTGAATTAGATTGGTGACGGAAGTAGATATCTGTTAAATTTCCAAAAAAATTTCAAAATTGCAAAATCAAAATAAGTAGCATTTTCAAACTGACTAAAAACAAGTAAAAATTGCGCCGAAGAAACTTCGGCGCAATCGAGTTTTCTGTACAGCTTATAATGCTGTAAGAACCCCGGCCCATGAAGCTTTCAGCCAGGGCCCGGTGGTGGCCTGTCTACAGCGTTGCCAGACTCGCGATCCATGGCTAACCTTAACCTTAAATAAAATAAAAACTACTGAGGCTAGAGGGCTGCAATTTGGTATGCTTAATGATTGGAGGGTGGGTGATAAACATACCAATTTGCAGCCCTCTAGCCTCATTAGTTTCTAAGAATTGAGGGCGGAAAGACAAAGTGCGGACAGACAAAAGTGCGGAAGAACAGACAAAGCCGTCACAATAGTTTCTTTTACAGAAAACTAAAACGAAACTAGGCATTTAATTACAGATTGCTAATGAAACTAAATCAACGACTCAGACTGGGTTCTGCTGAAAGTGAAACTGAAAATTTTTTCCTAAATTATGAACTACGAAAAGGTAGAATTCTGACATTTTTACCAACCATTATGAACACTGAAATATGGGTCAAATATAAAGTACGAGCTTAATCAATCACCTAGTCAAGCACTCGTCAAAGTTCAGCCACACTGGCCACCTGTCGGTCAAAACTCAAACAATTATGCAAGCACTGGCTTCAATGAATTCACAGGATCACAAGCACTGGTCAAAATTTAAACAACCAGTCAAGCACTGATTGAAATTCAATCTCATGATTAATTACTGGTCAAAATTCAGACACTTGATCAAGCACTGATTCAAATTCAGTCACATGATTCATTACTGGTCAAAGTTCAGACCCGTGGCACAGCGTTGCTCTAAATACCCAACAGTGGTCAGCTTCTCTTAAAAATTCATCCTCATTTACCTGACTATATAAAAAATGGACAAAATTCATCAGGCATAAGTTCAAGTACTGATCTGAATTCAAACGTAAAATTAGGTGCTGGCCTAAATTCAAGCATACGGCCAAGCACTGGGCCAAATTCAGTCATCTAATCCCAGGAAAGGAATTCTCATGGCCACTACTCAGGAAATTTGAAATAAACACGAATTTTGCTGAAATTTCCAGAAATAACGACCTAAAATTTTCCAGGAAAATCCTCAAGCAATTTCTATCGACCTAAAATATTCCAGGAAAATCCTCAGGCAATTTCTATCAGCATTATTGCACTAGAAAAAAAAATTCAAGAAACATGGATCTGAAAAAAAATATTTTGCTAAAAAGAACAAGATAAAGTCTGTTGTACATTTTTGGAACCTGTCAAACAAGAGACCAGCTTAAAATTCGAGTGACTCGCGCATCTGTAATTAAAAACAAGGAAAAAATGCGCAGAAATTTCTTCGACGC
>NC_089786.1:7602500-7625000 GCF_040412425.1 Macrobrachium rosenbergii | reverse complement strand
TTTTCTCTTCCACTTCTGAATACCTTTAGAAGGAAAATGATTGCCATGATTGCACTGCCATGGATATATAACAAACAAAACACACACACAAACGCTCAAAAGTCTCTGTGAATGAGGATACCTGGCCTCATGCTCTTTTAAAACCTGGTAGCGACTACCACAGTGGTGCAACTACCAGGTTCCTACATCAATGCTTAAGTCAATAGAGCAACGTTGGGTTTTTAACGGACAGGATGTGACTTATTTACTTAAGTATATATGTACTCTGTATATATATATATATATATATATATATATATATATATATATACATATATATATAAATTATATATATATATATATATATATATATATATAAATTATATATATATATATATATATATATTATATATATATATATATATATATATATATATATATATATATATATATATATATATATATATATATATATATATATATATATATATATATATATATATATATATATATATATATATATATATATATATATATATATATATACATATTTATATATATATATATAATATATATATAATATATATATATATATATATATATATATATATATATATATATATATATATATATATATATATATATATATATATATATATATATATATATATATATATATATATATATATATATATATATATATATATAATTTGTTTATGTGAACGTCTGTGCAGAAGGATTTGAGTATCTAAATGAATATACACTAAATCTTTAAGAAATAACTTCTTTTTTTATAATAATGAGAGTTCAGATATTTCGAAGGAAAAACTTCGTGTTCATTATCAGATGAGTTCAGATTTTTGGATTTAGCCTTTTTTAACAATTTAAAAATGTAAAAAAATCAGAATTATTATAAATGAGATCCGTGAAGAATAAAGCATCTGTGATTGTATTTACAAACAAAGAAAAGCACTCAGTAATTACATGGAAAGAAACTTAAACCTTACTGATAGTGTTCCTTGTGTGTGTGCATATATATACTTAATGTATGTTTGTATGTATATATATGTGTGTGTGTATGTATGTATATATATATATATATATATGATATATATATACTGTATATATATATACATGTATATATATTATATATATATACACAAATACAGTATACGTATATACACACACATCTAATACAAACAGGTGTCTCTCACACAATTCTTGTTTTTTTTTTTTTTTTTTGCTTTGTTAGCCAATCAGATGCAAGCATCTACATCGATCCTTGAGTGGCTGGCTGATGAGCCTTGCCCAATCAGGAGGCGCTTTAGTTAAGAGTTCAGCCGATGAGGCTGGGGTTGGAGTCCTAGGCTGAGACCCCCCTCCCCCGTCGGCCATCTTGAAGGCTTTCTCACTCTCTCTCTCTCTCTCTTTCTCACTCACTCTGTTTCTCTCTCTCTCTCCCTCTCTCTTTCTCACCCTCGCCCAGCCTAGAGGACCCGAGATGCCTCTGACGCCTCTCCTAACAACCCTTTTCTCCGTTCTCTCTCTCTCTCTCTCTCTCTCTCTCTCTCTCTCTCTCTCCTTCCAGCACTCCTCGCCTTCCTCTTCCAGACCCTTCCCACCTCCTCCTTCTCCTGCTTCTCCTCCTCCTCCTCCCCCTCCCCCCCTTTTTCCTCCCACCCCCATTCACCTAAACCTCCTGTTGGGCGTCCCCAACCCTGCTTGATCAGTCACCTTACCCCCTCCCCCTCCCCTCCACCCTACTCCCTTTTCCTCTACCTCCGTGAACTGATCAATAACTCCTCTTCTTCCTTTCTTCTCTCTCCGTCTCTCACTCTCTCTCTCTCTCTCTCTTCTGATTCCTTCTCTTTCTGTCTCTCACTGTCTCTCTCTCTCTCTCTATCTCTTACTCTTTCTCTCTCTTCTGATTCCTTCTCTCTCTCTCTCTCTCTCTCTCTCTCTCTCTCTCTCTCTCTCTCTCTCTCTCTCTCTCTCCCTCCACATGCATCACCTCTATTATCTGGTCTTTTGCTTTGCACTCAGATCGCGGGTAAGACTCGCAAACGGAGCTGAATGACAAGAACCCAAAAAATCGTGGATGGAATAAAAAAAAATAAACTTTTCCTTCAAATTCGAAAAGCGAAGGAACTTGATACATTTAGTCTCGTGGGGGGGGGGGGGAAGGGGGGAGGGAGGTGCCTGCGTTGGCTGTCCAGTGCTGGATAACATAATTATAATTATATTAACACGAAATGATTATTCGTTATTCTGTAATACCTGATGCCTGTGCTATCTAATATTTCTGTTATTGTTGTTTACTTGCACAGATAAAGTGAGGGTAAGTTTATTTATATATATGTATATACATATATATATATATATATATATATATATATATATATATATATATATATATATATATATATGTTTATATATATATAATATATATATATATATATATATACATATACATACATACATATATATACATATACATACATACATACATATATATTGTATACAATACATATATGTATATATGTACTGTATATATATATATATATATATATATATATATATATATATATATATATATATATATATATATATATATATATATATATATATATATATATATATATATATATATATATATTAGACTGAGAGAGAGACAGAGAGCAAGGTGGATTAAAACATATTCTGTGCTTCAAATAAAATGACAATTTTGAATCAAAACTTTATGGGCCACGAGGACTATCATCAATTCAGTTTTCAAACAGATTCAAATTCAAATTCAAAACTTTTATTCTTAAGAACACAACTAGTAAACATAATACAAAAAAATATAAAAATATAATTCAAAACTTCATTCATAGGAATACAGCTAGCAAACATAATAAAAAAAATATAAAAATATATATTAATAAAATAACTAACCCCTTGGGATTTCAAACTTTTCGATGAATGCAAATAATACCATTTAAGAAGGCAGTGTATCGAGTGTTGAGCCACTATATCTTATAAAATGCTTGAACTGAATTTAAACGAGCATTTTTTCAAAGAAACAGAATCTAATTATTTATCTTACAAAATTCCCATTATCTTGCTATATTTTTTAATTCTCTTATGAAAAGTTCTTTCGTCAGGGTTATGCATTTTGGGATTCTTATATTTTATTTAGATACCCTTACAATTGCGATTTTAAACAGAATCCTTAAATAAAATAAGTATACTATGAGAATCTCTTCAATGAAATGCATATTTTAGGGTAATCCCTGAATTTATATTTTTGCCTGGAATCTTTTAGTATTTTATGGGAATTCCTGAATGTAGACATGTTTCAGGAATCCTTAAATAAATTAAAATGTATAATTTACTCAAGGATTCGTGAAATAGGTATATATCCAGGAATTCTCATAAAACACGTATCTATTCAAAGATTCCAGAAATGTTTACAAATTCAGGGATTCCCATAAAATATGCATTTCATTTAAGAGATTCCTATAATATACTTATTCCATTTAAGGATTATATTTAAATTTCCGTTTCACTTAGGGAATCCCCATACATGACATACTTTCCCAGTTGTTTAATATAACACTTATATGGGTTTCTTCCGAAATCCCCATAAAGAATATACTCTTGGGATTCCCATAAGCCATGTATTGTTCAGGCAATCTTATAAAGAATTTGCTAGCTGTGGGTATTTCTACACACGGCATTATATTCTCAAATACCCACCATATAGTGCATGTTTGCTAAGAATTCCCATTAAAATTTATTTTTATAGATTCCCTTAAAGTGAATTCTTCCAAGGAATCTCGCACAATAATATTTTTCATTCATGAATACCCACACAAAATGATCTCTTTGGAATTCTTATAAATGTGCTTATACAAGAATTCCCACGAGGTTCAAGTTTGTCGCAATATTCCCCGTATACTTAATTTTAATTATTGCCAAATAACTGCTTAGAGTTTTTTTTTTTTTTAAGCATTCAACTCCCCCCAAACATATGGAAGGGGTTCCCTTGAAGGATTCCCAAGTGGTATTGTCTCCATAAATTCGCATAACGAAAGGAATGTTAAGGGTATTCCAGTTTAATAATTTTTTTCTCTGGAATTCTTATATTCCAAGTTCTCTTAAAGGACGCTGCATTGTCACAGGATTTCAATATTTTCCTCTTGAAGGAGGTACTTCAGCATCATCGTCATCTAAGATTAAAGAGGCCTTATGCCATCAATAACTCAAGCTTCTTTGAAAGCCCATTAAACAGGCTCTTAAAGTTCTTCTTGTGGAACAAGGGTTGGGGTCAAAGACCTCCCCTTAAGGGAAGAGGTTCCCATATAGAGTGAGCCGTTCTATCAAGTATTCCCATTAAGGATAAATTTCCTTAAATGGTCCTCAAGCGAAGATGCAATGCATTACTACCCTAATACTATTCTCCTTGCATTTTAATACATTTTCGTTTATTTACTTTTGTTTTTCCCTTTACCTCCTCTTACTTCTTCCTAATGAACACCATATTCTTTGGAAGCTTGAATTTCAAGTCAATGGCCCTATGGGCTTTTTCCATATGAATAGAGTTCATCTTTTGAATAATAATAATAATAATAATAATAATAATAATAATAATAATAATAATAATAATAATAATAATAATAATAATAATAATAATAAGTACGTGATATATTCAAGGCATCTCATACAGGATGGTTTTTTCTTCAAGGATTGCCATAAAGGATGCTGTCTTCAAGGATTCCCATAAAGGGTGCTTCCTTCAAGGATTCCCAAAGAAGATGCTTTCTTCAAGGATTCCCATAAATGATGCTTTCTTTAAGGATTTCCAAAGAAGATGCTTTCTTCAAGGATTCCCATAACTTATGCTGTCTTCAAGGATTTCCAAAGAAGATGCTTCCTTCAAGGGATTCCCATGAGCTACGTGCTTGATCCAAAGGGCTCCTCAAGGTACGTGATTTCTCCAAGGCTGTCAAAAAGTACGTGAAAATACGTGAGTACTTTTAGATGTTTCAAAACAATACGTCTTTTCTTCTGGGATTCCCATATGGTTTGTATTTCATCTGATACCCATAATTGATGCTTCTTCTTCTGGGAACCCCATTTGCAAGTTTCCATCAAATGTTCCCTTAATCTATTTTTTTAAATTTGTGGACCCACATTTTAAAATTTCTTTTAAGGCTTTCCCATAAGCAATGTGTTTTCTCTAGGTATTTCTATATTGAATATTTTTTTCCATGGGCTCTTAACAACTGCAGTTTTATTGTGATAATTTATCATTTATGATAAATGTGTGATGAGTCACAAATAACAACCACAACACTATTCAAAATCCTCTCATTGACCCATCATATCAATTCGTGACACAAAGTAAAGTTTTTAATTGACTCTTTTTAATTTTAAAAATTCCAATTCCCGCTTTATCTAACACATGAGAATTTCAACACTCTAGGAATCGGCTGATTTTTAACTAAGGATCAGAAAATGAATATCTTTAATGGCTGGAGATTAACATGACCCTGCCATATGCTTAATAATTGCATAGTATTTATGGATTAAATAAGAATATTTAGACAAGAGCAAAGGACAAATTTTCCCATTACTCTAAAATAACTAAGCAGTGTCGAACACCTTTAAAAAACACGTTCCATTCTGAGATCCATAAAAAGAATATTCACGCAAGTCTAAACAGCAAGTTTTACTGCAAAACGCATTGTTTTTGGGGGGAACCAAAAAGAATAAATTTCTCGAGATTATATGATACTAAATGTCTTTCAAAAAATTTGAAAAAGTATATGGTAAGAGTTCTTTCGAGAGTCTGCAGAAAAACATGCGTGATTTTGTAGTAACAAAACATGTCAAACAACATTAAAACTGCAAAGGATTTGAGAATCCAAGATGGAACTTTTATGCCGGGCTTAAATTCATATGAACGACAGGTTTCCCAAATTCCTGTTTTTACCCATAAAGAAAAGTTTGTCTTAATAGTACAAAAATATATTTCAGGGATTCAGAAAACCAAAGTAAAACGACATGTAATACCTTTATTCTAACTATTTTTGGTAACGGTGTACTTGAAATTAACTTAACAGATTACAAAACCCTTCGTTTTTTTAGTAACTATAGTATATTTAAAATTATATAATATTTTTCAGACTAAAACACTGAATGGATAAAACACGTCTTGATGAATTTAAAACTGACTTTTCAAACAGCAAAAATTTTGATAGGTTTCAATATATATATATATATATATATATATATATATATATATATATATATATATATATATATATATATATATACATACATATATATATATATATATATATATATATATATATATATATATATACATACACATACATACATATATATATATATATATATATATATATATATATATATATATATATATATATATATATATATATATATATATATATATAAAATAATAAATCTTCTGTTTTGCAAAGATTGTACGTTGCTCTTTACTATTATTTCAAGTACAAAAATCCTTCATAATTTGAAAAAAAAAAATTCGCGTAGAAAGACAATAATGCAAATAAATATAACAAAACATTAAGTCAGTATCTCAGCTTTTCCCAAGCTTGTAAACATAGGTATTACTGATAACTGATCTTACCGAAAGCCGCCCCCACCTTTTTTTCAGCTTCTCGAAGACGAGTATCACTAAATCTTGTTCTCATTACTTTGATAATTATGCAGTCAAAGACATATATACTAAGAGAGTTTAATTTTCAAAAGTTCAAGAGAAGGTGCAATGCAATGCATTGCTACCCTAATACTGTTCTCCTTGCATTTCAATACATTTTTATCTATTTGTTAATTTATTGATTTTTTTTTTTTTTTAATAAGTGAGTGGGATATCTTCTTTCTGTATTTCCTCTCTCTCCTCTTACTTCTTGCTAATGGACACCACATTCTTTGGAAGCTTGAATTTCAAGTCAATGGCCCATTTGGTGGGCTTGTTCCACATGAATAGGTTTCATTTTCTGAATATAATAATAATAATAATAATAATAATAATAATAATAATAATAATAATAATAATAATAATAATAATAATAATAATAATAATAATAATAACTGTGTCAAAGAAAATATTGCAAATTTGACATAAATACAGAATTTTCAAGCGTTTAAATTTTCCACCAAATTTGGTGCCGGAAAAATCTGCCTGTTTCTGCCGAATATTCTCCTTCGTCATTATTTTTCTTTATTATTATTATATAAACAATTTCTTTAAGATTTTTAGCTTTCGACCGTATGATTCTGTCAGGGTTATCATTTAGTTCTGATTCCACTAAGAATCCTACCTTTTCAACCGTCGTTCATTTTTTAAACAATCTAATTGTGGATTTTGATGCTGTTTAGATTTTTTGGGGAAAAAATTGTAATCCTGCAACTCGAACATACCGTAAATTCTGCCTTCTTGAATATTAAATTAATATGTCGTTTAGCCGGGACATAAAAAGGGCTATCTCAAGACTTAAAAAATTAATATTCTCAATTAATTTATTATATAATCATATACCTGGAAGGTTTCTGGAATTGAGTTTATAAGCAATCAGAAGAAATGCAAAAAGGATGTTGCAAGAAGTGATTCTCAGGAAATGGACCCGATACTTTCAACCGAAAATGAAACCCCCCCTCCCCCAAAACCCCGCACGAAGGAAAAGCTTCTGCAAGCAACCACAAGCGGAAGTCATGCCCATGCTTTGCCCAGTAGAAAGGGGGTCCCAAGTTCTGATTGGCTGACGGGTTCTTCTAGGGCAAACCAATGGCCATCCAGTAATAGCAACCTCCCCCCCAACTTCCTTTGAAAGCAATAATTTCCCATGCCCAGCATGGGAAGCAAGCACGGGTTGCAGGAACAGTGTCTCTGACCTGCCCTTCTAGGATACATTGCAGGATGGGTGTTGTGGAGGAAGTGAAATCCCAGGATTGGAGAAGTGGTTTCCAAGTGTTTTTTTGAGTGAGTTTTATAAGGAAAAATCTGAAACTGATAAGGAAAATCTGAAACTGATAAGGGAAAATCTGAAATTGATAAGGAAAAATCTGAAACTGATAAGGAAAATCTAAAACTGACAAGGGAAAATCTGAAATTAATAAGGAAAATCTGAAATTAATAAGGAAAAATCTGAAATTGATAAGGAAACATTTGAAATTGATAAGGAAAAATCTGAAATTGATAAGGAAAAAATCTCATTTAAGGAAAAATTTGAAACTGATAAGGAAAAATCTGGCATTAAGGTAAAATCTGAAACATGCGGAAAAATCTAAAACTGATAAGGAAAAATCTGAAATTAAAGAAAAATCTGAAACTAATAAGGAAAAATCTGAAACTGATTAGGAAAAATCTAAAAAGTCTTTCTTTTTCAAGCAGGAGGTTCTGGATACCCAGAACCACATAAGTAATTCTGAGGGCCTTCTGCAGTTACGTGGCGGAGAAACTGTTAAAAATGAAGTTTTCTCAAGGGTCCCCTGAAAGCATTACAACAGGCTGGGTACTGTCGAAGTGAAGTCGAATGAAGCAGTGGTTGTTTTGAATAGAAGGAAGGAGTGAAGTGTTAAAAATGTATTAATTTTCACGAACTTCTGGATACAACACAGGCTAGATTTTGAGGGAGTGCAGACAATGGGAGTCAGCAGAAGTGATATTAAAGATAGTCACAAAAGGCTACATGGATAAAAATTTTGGGTACCTTACAATAAGTGTTGAGTGGAAATGTTGCCTACGGAGTACATTATGATTGTGAAGTGAAAAGACTAAAAGCAAAGTTTTTCTTGAATATCACATTTTTTGGAATATTTTATAAATTTTGAAGTTTTTGTTATAAATTTAAGGTTTTTGATGAATAGAAATCTTGCCCACGGGGTGCAGTGTGATTGTTAAGTGAAAAAGACTAAAAGCAAAGTTTTTAATATCAAATTTTTTGGAACATTTCATAAATTTTGACGTTTTTAGTACACAGTGATAGTGAACTGAAAACGATTACAACAGAAGTTTCATTTTAATATCAGACTGTTATGAATATCTATAAATTTTGAAGTGATCATAAAGTGATTCAGAAATAAAGTAAAAAAAAAAAAAAAAGAGGCTGTATATTTCTGATCAGGATCTATACACGTACTACATTCAGACGTGAAGGAAGGCAACAAAGAGAGAAGACAGAGAGAGAGAGAGAGAAAGAGCAAAAGCATCACAAAATAAAAATTAATTTTAATCTTAATTTTTGTGATCATGCCGCGTCTGAAATACTGATGCGATTAAATCCCCAGCCGAGATGCTACAAGGAAATTCTTTTAAAAAATGTCTCTTCCAGTTCATTATGGAAATGAAGCGAGTGCCTTGGGGGCACCAGCTAAAGGCGGCAGCAGCAGCAGCAGGCGGCGCAGAAGGAAAATTCTCTGTCAGTAAAGACAACAAAGGTAATTCATCCAAATAAAATCAGCGCTGCTTTATTAGTGGCAAGTATACGATTATATACAAAATGAAGAAAAGTGTTGCCAAGGGTGACTTAGCTGTTTGGTTTCGCTTTCTGATGAGCAAATAATAAAAAAAGAAAAGAAAAAACGGAGTTTCTTACGTACCCTTCGTTTTTGTAAAACAAGTAATAATTCGTTCATTTCACTGTTGTATACTTTTTAGTAGAAGTATATACTTTTTTAGTAGAAGTAAACAGAAATATAAGGAGAGACTATAGTGCAGAGATAATGCATTTTGTTTTATCCGAGATGAAATAATGTTTTAATATATATACATATATGTGAGTGTGAGTGTGTATATATAATACATATACATATATATATATATATATATATATATTATAGGACCTCATTCAATATGGTATATAGTTTTTATTATATATATCCATTATCAATATATTATAACATTCTACTAACAAGAACATGTTATGAATATCATTTATATAGTATAACCAATTCATTTCTTATTCCACTCACTTTTTACTAGTTGACAGTTAAGAATCAACACCAACATGAATAAAAAAGACCTTTGCAAAACCGTTAATCAATTAACAAGGACGTGGAATTTTATATCGCTTCTTGAAGACTATTTTGTAAGCTTTTCCTTTCAAGACCTAAAGTAGGTAGAGCGTCATTCCCGTCAAGGAAAAATCATATTCCTTAAAATAAATCAAAGGTCATATAATTTCCTAGGATGAAGCTTCAACCCATGCAGAACAGCAACAGAAATCCGCGTTCTGTTAACGTGCACCGAGGTTTAAGCCTGTCAATACTGCTCTGACTGAACGTTAACAGACATCACTGGTCTATTCCATATAGTTCTGGACCCACACAGAACAGTTACAGAATGCATAAATTTTTTTAGCCTGTTAATAAGAACGTGAATTAAACTGAGAACACCAAGGCACCTGCAATCTGTTAACATGGCGTCGAATTCAGCCGTACAGAACACCAACAGACATCATCTTTGGTCTGTTAATACCTGCGTAACCCGAAGGCCACACCTTCTCTCCGTCGACAGGAAGCGTGGATCGATCTCGTATTTCGACATTCGTCGTCGACTCCAAATTCGACACGCAGAGCCAATACTGACCTAACTCTAAATTTCACCAATATATGCTCAGGGACCTGATCTCAAAGCTATAAGCATAATTAAGAATAAGCGTTATTTTACTTAGTGTATATACACAAGATGCTGTATAGAACTGAACTGAATATAGAATATAGAATTTAGGCCAAAAGGTTTGAAAGGTGTAACAGGAGGAAAACCTCGCATTTGCACTATGAATCAATTGTTAGGAGAGGGTGGAAAGTAAGATGGAAGAAAGAGAATAGGAAAGGAGGTATGCAATAATGATAGATTGCATTCTAGCAGTTTTTTCCTTCCCTATTAATCTAATGCAAATATACTTATGAGAGACTCATTTGCATATTCGTGACCTTCCATTTTAAACTTGAAAGGACGTCTTAAATTTATTTGCGATATGCAAAATGGCAAATTAAGCGCTTCATCTACAACGCCTTTATAAAAATCTTGAAAGACTTCTATCTAATTGTCCTAAGGTGTTCAATACGAAATATTTACAGGGGAAGAGTTCCCCCTGGAATTAATTACAACATACTATAGAAAGTATACACAGATATGTTAGTACATAGTCATACAAACGTCTAGGAATTAATCGTAACATATACACACATAGTACATATTCAGTCAGACTTTCAGAATGTACTCTTAGATAGATCAAGTTTTATTCAATATATATACAATTCGACATTATTTAGTATAGGCACCACACAAAAATAATTTCATATATATATATAAAATATATGTATATATATATGTATGTATATATATATATATATATATATATATATATATATATATATATATATATATATATATATATATATGATAATTCTCAGACTCCCGAAATCCTTATTTATCTTGAAATGATTTGCAAAGATATTTGCCAAAGATTCCACAACTCTTACGAACTGTGCAACCTTGTCTCCATCTCATAGCTGCCCATTCTCTCCACTAAGACCAAAATAATCACCTTTTGAAATTTATTGGATGACGAAAAAAAAAATGGGAGGAAACGCTTACTTAAAAATAAACACCTATTGGTGGCTGTTACTTCACCAGTTCGTAGCTCGCAAAATTTTGGCAATACGTTTCAAATCCTAGGATGCTAGTTAACAGATCAACAGTTTTAATAGGGAATGTTTTAGCAGTAAAAATCATGATTTCAGTAATTTAGGTATTTGAGCTATCAAAGGACTTACAGAAATGAAGACTTCATTTCTACTTTTGAAGGCATAAATGAGTTGATGAATGAAATTTTGTTGTTTCATCAGTCAGATGGAAACCCATCAATGAATAAGGTCAGGCTACGACTGGAATAAGACAAGAAAATTTTCTGTAGAAATTCTTCTAAAGGCATTCTACTATAGAAATTCTTCTACAATAACTCTTCTATAACAAGGAATGCTATTCAGAACACACTTTCGGACTTAGTCGTAATAGTACAAGTGACAGATTTATATTTGTGGCAGTCTCAAGAAAGCAATCTAGTTGCTCAAAGATTCGAATGCCATTGATGGGGTCCAGTTTTGCAAATAGATAATCTATCAGTCATTGACCACATCTTGGACCAAAAGGCCATTTATAAACGAGAAGACTCTTCAGGATTATAGCTATCAGCTTTTGGTAAATTTCAACAAGGTACAAGAAGGCTCTCTTATTGAAAAAGAAGTCGACTGCTGTTAAGAGGGCTGACTTATGGAAACGAAATCAGTACATGTCTCTATTACCCATAACAATTTGAATGCCATAAAGAGGTTACAGGTACACTTGAAAGCAAAGACTTTATTAGCGATTGGCCATACTTCCGTTGGATACAAGAAAGCTCCCACGTTGAAACAATTTCAGATGACAACTCCGCCCTAAAATGGAAAACTGCAGTACCTGCAAAATTTTCGAAATTGAGATATGCCACCTATTGGGCTCGTGAAACACTAATACACAAGTTACTGCAGTTTCAGAATGATTCTTCGATGCTTTATTGAGGGGGTCCCATTTGCAGTATCTGTAAAACCAGTAGTATCTACCATTTTTCTCAGTTTTTTTTAATTTTTGCAGATACTGCAATCTTCCATTTTAGGGCAGAACTGGTGATTAATTGACAGCATTTCTGGCTTAAAACAAAAAAGTTCTCATTTTAAAACTAATTCAAAAGCCAACTTATGAATCGATAAGGATGGGGATTTTCAGAGGTCAGAGAAAGGTCGCATGCGAATCAAGAATGGGAAGACTAGAAACCTCAGGAAACAACGTTATGACCTAGAATAATGAGAATTTTTCACAATTCCATAAGGCAAATTATTCTAAAAGCTGAAATATCACTACTGTAATGTGAGGTTTCGTCAAACCTCAAGTTTAAAGGAACGATTTGGATCATTATAATGTAAGGAGAGTTATTTAGACACCAAAACAGTCAGTTCATTTTATATTTTCATAATCTTACTGTATCTTAATTTCAGAGGATGTATTTAATTCAATACGGTGATAATACGCAACTAACAAGACAGCCAAAAAAAAAAAAAAAATCCCAAATTTCTAACATGACAATTGCGCAGAATGAGACATGCCTTAGGTTCTCTCTCACTATTCCAATAATATTTATATAAGAGGATATCTATGAGAAATACCTACATAAACTATGCCGTTTCTTGAAAGACTCGCGAGAATGTATGTAGAGGAGCAAAGTAAGCTTAGAGCAAAGTGTTGTTGTACAGCTTCAACAATTTCCAACAGATGAATTTCTAAACTTAAAGTTAATGCGTAACTGAGTTTACCAGTTCTTGTAGTTAATGTCCGGTAAGCCTGCAATTGAGAACATAACCATATAAACCTACCATCTGCAACATCCGTTATCAGACAGCCTTCAAAATCTAAATCAATATGAAGTCAGGCGTTCAGCATTAGAGGGGCCTCTCACCCCAACTTTTGAAAATGGCGTTTTTCGCCTGATCAGCTTTCAAATGATCCCCTTTTTTTTCCCAAAAAAGGAGGTGGGGCTGAACTATAATTTTTTTATGCATACTGTTCTATTCCTGATCGCAAATACTTCATCCTATACAAAATTCAACTTTGTATCTGGAAAAATACAGAAATTAGAGCAGGTTGAATTGCCAAAACTTTGATGGTTTATAACTCAATTTTTATTTATTTCTTTTTTTGTGGCGAGGGCTTCTCTAATACTGAACGCCTCAAGTAACCTGTAAGGTTTAACACTGCCAGCAGTTTCTGCTATCAGACACCCTTACATCCCTGGTATTTTTAATTATGAAATATGCATCCACTTCTGTTGTAAACGTAAGCCTTAAAATCAAAATAACAAAGTACTAAATATTTGCAACGAATATTTGTTACCGGACAAGCCTTAAATTAAAACTATTTTGAAACTGCTGACATTTGCAAAAACCCCTGTTATCAGATTGGCTTAAAACTCAAGAGCCGATTCAAACGTACTTCAAGAATATTTACAAAAACGTTCGGCACCAGACAAGTGTTAAAATCTAAAACCTTCAACACTTGCAATAATTTCTGTTGTCAGGTAAGCCTAAATATTAAAGTGATTTGAGGAACCTATATCTTTGATACGGTTCGATTTTTATTTTACACAGAAAACATATAACGAGAAACATATATTTTCACACTAATCATATACTAGAAAAAACAGCCCTCAAGTTCGGAAAAAATGAATATATTTTCAGAACAAAAAATACTATAAAATATAAAGGATTCTTGTTCTTACAAGACTAATGATTAGTAATATACAGAACTGGCAGTATCACATGAATAATAAAATGGAACCGATATACTAGTCTATCGTAGCTACATATATATATATATATATATATATATATATATATATATATATATATATATATATATATATATATATATATATATATATATATATATATAATCAGTATACAACAAGAGTTCCAGATAGCTAAAGTAGGAAACTCATTAAAGTAAGCGTACTTGAATGTATGTATTATGTATATATGTACTGGGTGTATGTATGTATGTATGTATATATATATATATATATATATATATATATATATATATATATATATATATATATATATATATATATATATATACAGTATATATATGCTGTATATATATTCATATATATATAATGTATATACATCTACTTATATGTATATATAAAAATAATCTTTATCTTCAACAAAATGAAAAACTATTTATTTCCATCCACCGTAAGACCATTTACGCACCGTTCAAGAATTTTTTCCTCAACAGAGCGTAAAAAAATATTCTTCACTTACAAAAAAAAATAAAAATAAAAATCCCACAGTTAATCCATCCCACAACCACCGGAGTCTATTGACATTTTTCATACCCAATGAAAAGAAAAAAAAAGCTGAAACAAGATTACGTTCAATCTACTTAAGAGCGAAAAAATAAAAACAAAAAACTCTAAGCTAAGTCAGTCCGCGGCGAACGTAATTCTCCGGCCACGAGTCTGCCGAGTGACCTATTAAAAAAAATGATTAAAAAATATATCTGGGTGATAAAATGACAACGATACTTGCAACAGAAAATAGGACAGTGTAGTTCTTTTTTCATTTCCATTAACTACCAAGGATACGTTAAGCAAGAGATTATACTAATTACTTATGGTGGTTTTCGGAAGGGAGTGTTAGGTCACATGCTTGAAAAGTATTGCGTGATACCAAATACAAATGTGAGTATATACAATTTTAACTAGTACATCTGTATGTGAGTATGCTTGCAGTTTCACGTAATACGTGGAAATATAAATATTGTTTTTCTCTAAGATCACGTAGCATTTAATTAATACGTTCTTACCACAAACACATGAAAAATGTAATTTTCTTTTTATGCAAACACAGGCACTCAGGCGCATCCGCATACATACATACATTAAAGGCACACACACATATATGTACGTATATATATGCATATGTATACACACACATATATATATATATATATATATATATATATATATATATATATATATATATATATATATATATATATATATATATATATATATCACAAACGACATAAGGCACTCAACGATTAACGTAAAGATAAAGAGACAAAACAAAAATAAAAACTGAGATAACATTTGCAAAACGCACGTCCAAACTCCAACACAAAAATCACTGCAAGAAAATGCAGTGGTAAGAATAATGATTTTTTTTTTACAAAAACAAATAAAAATACAAAAGCGGAATCTTGTCACTGGATAAACAAAACGTTTATATGCACAGTTATCAAGGCGGGGATTATTCAAAACTGCAAAAGGATCCTACATTAGGATTATTCAAATCTGTAAAACGATCCTACATTACAAATTGAATGATCTTTCATTATACATGTAAAATATACGACACTCATCACATCACCATTAAAAAATGTAATAATAAAAAATCTTACATGAAATAAAATCACATTATAATATAAAAAATGTACATTATAGACGCAACACACATACATACCCACACAAGCACATACACATACACACGCACAAACACATACCATCAGCGCAGGTAAATTATACAATCTCACAAAACTTATTATCTTTAAAAAATTTAACAATTAAAAAAATCTTGCATGAAGTGAAATCACATCAAGATATGACAAAAATATACCCTATATACGCAACATCCATACACACGCACACATCCACACATACCATCAACACAAGCACATACACATACGCACACATCCACACATACCATCAACGCAAGCACACCACACCAACAAAAAAAAAAACCCTTTCACAGCATAAACAAACAAACAAACACACACAAACGCCAGACGAAAATGACCGCATTAAACACCTTTTAAACGGAAACCGAACGTTTAAAAAAAAAAAAGAAAAGAGAAAAAAAGAGAATAATTGTACTCAGTCGGCGTTGGATGGGGACGACCGAAAGTTTGGAGAAATTATCAAATTATACCGAACCTTTGATGCTGATACTTTTCGCTGCTCCTGCTGCTGCTGCTGCTGCTACTGCTCCGTTAGATCGAAGTTCCGTAGCACAATTAAAGGTTGGCTTCTTTGAGAGAGAGAGAGAGAGAGAGAGAGAGAGAGAGAGAGAGAGAGAGAGAGAAAATTTATGTATTTAAGATATTGCTTCGCCATATTTGCTGATATTTTGAAGTTTTATAGGCATTTTGTAAAATGGAAAAGGCAATCTCTCTCTCTCTCTCTCTCTCTCTCTCTCTCTCTCTCTCTCTCTCTCTCTCTCTATGTATATATATATATATATATATATATATATATATATATATATATATATATATATATATATATATTAAATATATATATATATATATATATATATATATTTATATATTTAAATATATAATGAGAGAGAATATAAGATATATTTATATATATATATATATATATATATATACATATATATATATATATATATATATATATATATATATATATATATATATATATATATAATATAAATGGGGAGAGAGAGAGAGAGAGAGAGAGGGTAAGAGATTTGGGATTTTCACGCTTTCAGTAAATCATAACCTAAAAAAACATGCCTTTTCCAATCTTTACTTGGAGAACTCCGACCTTGCAGAAAACAGGAGAAAAAAAAAACATGAAATAAAACTAACAAATAAAAAAGAAATCCCAGACGAAAATAAATAAATAAACAAATAAATAAACAAATACAAATCAGAAGCAATATTCATAAATAAATCAACAGGCTACACAGACATTGTAAACCGAGCGTTGAACCGCGACTCCTTAATGAGGTGAGTTACACTGACATAAATTTAAAATCCAATTACATTTGTTTTCAAGCAAAAGAGGGCGCACGCACGCACGCGAGTGCTTGCGGTGTAGTGCGTGTGCATGTGTGTGTGTGTGTGTGTGTCTGTGGACGTTCCTTGGGTATTTGTCTTTTTTGGGGTAGAGATAAATGACTTATTTAGGCATATGTCTTTTTTAGGGATGTAGAGATATATGACTTATTGTAGAGATATATGACATATTGAGGGAGGCAGAGGTGTAAATTTATTTTGTGCACAATTCTTTGAAAAAGTAAAAATGAATAAATTTACAATAACACACACCAAAAATAGATGGTATAAAAACTACAATATCTTTATCTTTTCTATTTTCTAAAATTTTTGTTTTATAATTCTAATGTGTCTCTGTAAACCAAAGCAATAAATTATGTACACAGCAATTGGTCAACTCTGGTGGGCTGCAATTTGCTGAGAACTTGAAGAATAACAATTCTCCGCAACCACAACCTCGTCGAATCAGTTATTATTATTATTATTATTATTATTATTATTATTATTATTATTATTATTATTATTATTATTATTATTAATAAAAAGAATGGCCGTCTGGATACCGTTGAGTTTATATTGTAATTTCTTAATATCTCGAATGAAATTGGGAAACTGCAATATAAACTCAACACTTTTTAATGAATCTTCTAGAGATATTATTATTATTATTATTATTATTATTATTATTATTATTATTATTATTATTATTATTATTATTATTATTACGATTATTATTATTATTAAATAATCATTATTATAATTTTTCTAAACAATCAGAATAATTTTTAGTCAATATTCTTCCGATGTTGTTATTATTATTATTATTATTATTATTTATTATTATTATTATTATTATTATTATTATTATTATTATTATTACTTGGCTTACCTGCGTAATAACTTCCAAAGATTTTGACCGATTAAACGGTTATAAATAATCAGAATAATTTCATATGTCCGGCCAATGTCTTTAACACGTTACTCAAAAAGCATATCTTATTCATTTTTTTAATGAACTCGACATTAAACATAACTGGTTTGTGGAAAAATGAACCAGTTTCGTCGGCTTTCAACTTTAAAGTCTGTCATAAATAATTAATATTTTTTTATTTATTTTTTTTTTTTTTTTTCTACGCGCGTGTCTTCATGGGCTTAATGCGTTTAACTTATTAGTGTAATTTGTGGAGTGTCACCCGAATGCCTATTTAGGAATCATTACGTAAAAAAATTGTTTAATTACCAGTGTCTTCGTGGCCCTGAAAAGTTACATTTTTATCAAAATGACTTTGGATTAATAATGAGGCAATAAATTGACATATGATTACATTTCTATTTTAAGAATTCTTATCTCACGAGTGAGTCGAAAATTAATTTTAAAATACAATACAAAAAATACATAATAATTAAAAACTGTGTCTTGGTAGTCTTGAAAAATTCTATTTATCAAAATGACTTTGAATTAATAATGAGGCAATAAAATGATATATGGTTACGTTACTATTTTAAGAATTCTCTTTGTATCTCATGAGTGAGTCGAAAATTCATTTTAAAATACAAACAAAAAATAAATAATAATTAAAAACTGTGTCTTAGTAGTCTTGAAAAATTATATTTATCAAAATGACTTTGAATTAATAATGAGGCTATAAATTAATATATGATTACATTTTTATTTTAAGAATTCTCTTCGTATCTCATGATTGAGTCGAAAACTTGTTTTAAAACACAACAAAAAACATTTTAATAAAAAAAACTGTTGTTTTAAGGAGCGCAGGTAACATGAATTATATTCATTCATACTTAAATCGACCTATTATTAACTAAAGGGAAGATTAATCACTTCCTATTTCTTCAACAAAAACAAACAAAACTTTGGATTGATAAATATCACTAAAATAAATAAACAACAATAATTGCGTAATTCTGAATGGAAGAGTTGACTTAAGGTATAAATAACAGATACAGGAAATTTTCAAATTATATAGATACATCTATATACAGTATACATATATGTATATGTATATATATATATATATATATATATATATATATATATATATATATATATATATATATATATATATATATATATATATATATATATATATATATATATATATATATATATATATATATATATATATATATATATATATATCTGTTTAATCATTTTAATCAGTACACTTGCAAGTCAAAATTAAGCCACTTATCAGAAGGCGAATACACTTTTAAAAATAAATCTAAAAAATATGATTTGTCACAATCTTTAAGCAGAAGAAGACTTCTGAGAAATTCAGATAATTTGTCCCCTATTCATCATCATCAACATTATAATGATGGTTAATGATTTACCACCCCATAATCATCATCATCATTATCATCATGCCATAACCTTGATGAATATTATAATGATCATTGTATACCTTCTGTACTGCGCTACTCAGCATCACCATCATCATCAGTATAATGATCATTGTATCTCAACTTCTATTGTGATACATACTTCATGTGTATTGCGACTCGTAGGGCGACGTCCGTCGGAGGAAAGGAGAGAGAGAGAGAGAGAGAGAGAGAGAGAGAGAGAGAGAGAGAGAGAGAGAGAGAGAAACTCCGGAGACTTGCTTTCTACTTTGGAAGGCTTTCGAAGCTTATGGAGATAGACGCCCTTGCCTTTCTCCCCCCCCTCCCCAGCACCATACCTACCCCTACCTCTCATAACACCCTCCCTATACCCTGAGGGGGGGGGAAGGGGCAGAAGGGAGGGGGGTGAGGACGGCAAGGAACTGCTGGTGGTTTCACCTGCCCCCTCACATGACATGCTTGAGTCATTACTTGAAAAGGTGCGATTTTGTGCACCGTGGTTGCCTGTCCCCCCTACCCCTTTCCCTACCCCTACCCCCTCCCCAATCATCCAACAACACCCTTCCCTTTCCCCTACCCCCCCCAAGGACCCAAGTCCCCTCTCTCTGTTTTCGGCGAGAGTACTTCCATCATATTATATTCGGACGGGTTCCAAACACAAGCGAAAGCGCGACAGAGAGAGAGAGAGAGAGAGAGAGAGAGAGAGAGAGAGCATTCATTTCGGAAGTGTTCGCCCGTGTGTGTGAGTGTGTTTGTTCTTTATTATCATACCCGGGTTTTTTTTAATGTTTCTTATGGCTATCCACAAGTTTTTTTCCCCTAAGAGAGCACGCGTAGTATTGTATAACTCTTTTTTTTCCCCCTTGGTTTTTCCCCCTTAGGTTCTTTCCCTTTCTTTTTTTCCCGACCTGTGGTTTATGCCCTGGGAGGAGGATGCGTAAAAAACCTAGGAGGAGGAGGGGGTAGGAGAAAGGGGGAGGGGAGGAGGAGGACTTAGCACATCAAAGCGAAACAGATTTTTTGTCACCTCTCTCATGACAGTCTTCATCTCGCCTCGCAGAGACAAATTAAAAAAATAAATAAATAAAGCAAACAAAAAATGACTTGGTGTGTGTGTGTGTTTTTTTTTGTCGACCTCCGCTTACTACACAAGCTCCTGTGACGTCACACGCGCATGTTTTTTTTTGTGTGTGTGTGGGGCAGCGTACCATGCAGATATTTTGCCAATATATGATGAATGAGATTTACGTTCTGCCAACTCAGGTGCAAAACTATTATTCCGTCTGTTTATCTTACACCTTATTGCTACACGGACATAAACATACATACATACATTATATATATATATATATATATATATATATATATATATATATATATATATATATATATATATATATATATATATATATATATATATATAAAGTTATATGCAGTTTTCCCACATAGCTCTGGTCAAGTGTCCACACTCCACATGATCATGAGACACAACTGACACAGGCATGAGACAATTCACATGGCCATGAGGCGCGCAAGTCACATAACCACATAGCGTTACTCACATATGCAAGCTCGTCTTCAACTGTTCCCAAGAACAATTGTTCCCAATAACAACTGTTCCCAATAACAACTGTTCCCAAGAACAACTGTTCCGAAGAAGTAGTTGTTCTCATAACAGAACTTGTAAATGTACCACGAGTACATAATGATTGATTTATTTACATAACATGGCGTCGCAGCAAGCTGTATGGTTCAACGCCATTATTCATAATGAAAAACTGAATGATTTGGGTACCTTGCATGGCAGACGTTTGAAAATTTTGATTGAACGAATATAAGTGAAATACACAATTTGATAGATATAAACAGATTCATTTTTTAAGAATATCTTATTGCAGCAATGGTCAAGTTATAAATATTTATAAATATTCATTGAACTATGTAGATGTAATATCTATATTGTCATCCCTTGAATGAACAGGTTCATTATAGGAAAAATGAGAAATAACACATTGAATTGACAACAGGTAAAATTTTCTTCCAAAAAAGAAACAGATAAATAAATCTTGAAAAAGATTAAACAGATTATAAAAGCGGGATGGAATAACAAAACTGTAATAGAGATCGATAAGCTGAAATGAAATAAACATAAATGAAAAAAAAAACAGAATAATAAACACAATTCAAAAACAGACATGTAGCAACTAATTGCTCACTCGTAAGAAATTGTACAGGTAGACAGATCCATGCAAATAATTGAAGTATAAAGCACTACAAAAAAAAAATTTACCTGTTACAATTAATTAGCCACTCCTGAGGACCTCCAGGTAAATAAATATAAGAAACTAATAAAAAACTAATTCATTTTTTAGTTTTAATAAGTGGGATCTCTTCTTTCTGTATTTCCCTTTACTTTCTCTTAAATCTTCCTAATGAACACCATATTCTTTGGAAGCTTGAATTTCAAGTCAATGGTCCCTTTGGTAGGCTTGTTCCATATATATAAATAGGGTTCATCTTCTGCATAATAATAATAATAATGATAATAATAATAATAATAATAATAATAATAATAATAATAATAATAATAATAATAATAATAATAAAATATAAAACAGAACATAAAATACAAGCTACAATTACTAACCTGCTCATAAAGAATTTCGCAGGTGAATAAAAGAGACCACTTAAAATATATAAATAAAATTAAAGATATAATT
>NC_089786.1:7575000-7597500 GCF_040412425.1 Macrobrachium rosenbergii | reverse complement strand
GTAGAAAACGAACCTTCGTCAAATGCTGGATAATCGGTAAGAAACATTGGATAGAACCACCAAAAAGTCACTGACATGTGCTCAACCTGTCTGTGAGTGTGTCTGATATGTTGCCGATGTGTTTATGACATGTTTGACTGCAGAGCTATTGGCATAAACATGCCTTTCGAATCTAGGCAGTTATAGCAGTATGTTTATCAAGAGAAGATATTTTTGTGAACATGTCTTCTGATATAAGAACTTAGAGAAGCCATACTGCTACACTTACAAACATGCCTTCTGAAACAAACACACCAAAAAACAAGAACAAACACGCACACCCAATTGACTATTTACAAACATTCCCCGTTTGCAAGAGAAGACATTCTAGTGAACATGTCTTCTGAAACAAACACACTTATAAACATGCCTTCTGAAACAAACACACACATACACACACAAACACACTAACAAACACGCACACCCAAATGACTATTTACTGAAAACATTCTTGTGAACATGTCTCCTGATACAAGAATTTAAGAGAAGCCATACTGCCACACTTATAAACATGCATTCTAAAACAAACACACACACATAAAAACACAAACACAAGAACAAACACATACACCCAGATGACTGTTTACTGACAGCTCAAACCTTTCTCCATCCCCCTTTTACCAAGAGAAGACTCTGTTAAGAAGCCACACTGCCGCACTTATAAACATGCATTCTGAAACAAACACACACACATACAAAACAAACACAAGAACAAACACGCACACCCAAATGACTATTTACTGACAGCTCAAACCTTATACTCCATCCTCGACTCAACAGCAGAAGCTTGAAAACGCGTCACAATTCAAAATGAACCTGTTTGTTTTAGGAGGCGTCAAGCCTTCTCTCTGTCCCGTCGGAGACGATAAATTCGATGTGAATATATATTCGCCGGCGATATCGCCACCTTCCATTGGATAATAAAATTACCTGCGCTGAATTAATTAGGGGCGAGTTTAAGTCCAAATATAAAACAGGTTGTTTTTCATGGGGGGGCGATCGCTGCCCGACGCTCTGCAGCATTGGGCGAATGGGATGGGGGCGGGGGAGGGTGGGGGTGGGGTGGGAATTTTGAAATGGTCGCTTAATTCTTATAAACAAAATGTTTTCTTTTTCTTTTTTTTGAAAAAGGGGATAATGATGAGATAATGATTAGCCTAATCATGGGGTCGATGGTGAGTTGTTTTATTGAAGACCGTTTCCTCTTACTTTTGCGAAGGAATAAATTTGGGTAATGTCCTTTTTCGGATACTTTCCTGTGCTATTAAAGATTATAATTGGTGTTGTGAATATTTCTAAATAATAATAATAATAATAATAATAATAATAATAATAATAATAATAATAATAATAATAATAATAATAATAACAATAATAATAATAATAATAATAATAATAATAATAATAATAATAATAATACTATTATTCATGAGGAACCAATATGCACGATATACACCTGGAAATTTCGTGAGGTCATTACAGCTTACTCACATGTAAAGCAAAAGTGTACAGACAAAAAATAATATCAGTTATTACATTTTTCCTAAATATTAATAAAAGTAAGTATAATCATCACTATTCTTATTATAATTATAAAGATAGTAAATTATTACTGATAATAATATTTATAAAAACAATAAAATAATGTAGTCGATGATGATCATCGAAAATAATCGTACGAAAAGTTTCATAGCTAAAGTAATAATAATAATAATAATAATAATAATAATAATAATAATAATAATAATAATAATAATAATAATAATAATAATAATAATATCATCATCATCATCATCATCATCATCATCATCATCATCATCATCATCATCATCATCATCATCATCATCATCATCATCATCATCATCATCATCATCATGCTATTGACACGACCACCATAACAGCAAGCGAAGCTGTTATGCAGTTCATATTAGAATGATCCGAGGGTCGAATTTATCATCAAAATATGAATTACAAATTTGAAAAAAAAAAAAAGTAAAAAATGCGCCGAAGTTTCTGCGGCGTAATCGAGTTTTCTGTACAGCCGCTACAGCGTATAATCAAGGCCACCGAAAACAGATTTTTCTTTCGGTGGCCTCTGTATAATGCTGTATGAGCCGCCGCCCGTGAAACTTAACCAAGGCCCGGTGGTGGCCTATCCTATATCGTTGCCAGAAGCACGATTATGGTTCACTTTAACCTTAAATAAAATAAAAACTACTGAGGCTAGAAGGCTGCAATTTGGTATGTTTGATGATTGGGGGTGGATGATCAACATGCCAATTTGCAGCCCTCTAGCCTCGGTAGTTTTCAAGATCCGATGGCGGACAGAAAAAGTGCAGATAGAATAAAGTGCGGACGGACAGATATAGCCGGCACAATAGTTTTCTTTTCCAGAAAACTCAAAAAAAAGTCTTAAAAGGCTTAAACCTTACGGGCGCAGGAAATTCTCCGGGCAAATAATAATAATAATGACGAGAAACTCCTGTAGTCAGAGAAAACAGATAAAAGGCTAAAACACTCTGGGATAAGGGAGGAAATGGACAATTGGAAAATTGCGTTATGGTCCTGTTTTCGTAGAGGAAAATGGGGAAGAGAGAGAGAGAGAGAGAGAGAGAGAGAGGGAGAAGAAGAAGAAGAGCAGGAGGAGAAAGAATGAGAGAAAGGAGAAAGAGCCGGAGAAGAATGGAAAAAGAGACATGAGGAATAAGAAGAGAGAGAGAGAGAGAGAGAGAGAGAGAGAGAGAGAGAGAGAGAGGATAAAAAGAGGAAGAATGAATTAAAACAGAGAAGAAACACAGTGAAAGAGAGAGAGAGAGAAAGTAGTATGAACTGAAAGAGTGGGATGGAGAATAAAGAAAGAATATGAATAAAAACAGAGAAGAAACACAGTGAAAGCGAATTGAAAAGTATGTATGGACTGAAAGAGTGGGATGAGAGAAGAAGAAGAAGAAGAAGAGAGAGAGAGAGAGAGAGAGAGAGAGAGAGAGAGAGAGAGAGAGAGAGAGAAAGGAACAAGACAGATAATTTTGGCGTGCATTCAACAAAACCGCCAGTCGCCACCTCCACCACCCAAACCACAGTAGGACCACATACACCCCCTACCCTGCTGCCGTACCTGGCAGTGAGAGACAGAAAGAGAAGGCAAGAGAGAGAGAGAGAGAAAGAAAGAGAGAGAAAGCGTATGTGTGTATGTGCGTGCATGCGAATGTTATTGGCTCATCCGGGGTTGCTTCCTCCATGCAAGACTTATTAAAATTTCTGCACTACTAATACTGCTGCAGCTGTCCCCCTGCCACTTGGACTAATTCTAATGTTAGTAGGGCCCTCCCGGTGTGTTCAAATTGCTACAATTATTTTCTCTCAGTGCAACAAACTCGACCCCACAATTCCTGCAACGCCGTTTCATACGCGTATCTGGACAGACCTTGCTCGCTTTGCTGGGAAAGGCGAGGATGGGATATGGATAGGGATAGGGAGGAGGAGGAGGAGGAGGAGGAGGAGGAGGAGGAGGGGAGGAGGAGGAGGAGGAGAAAGGGAGGAGGAGGAGGAGGAGGAGGAGGAGGGAGGAGGAGGAGGAGGAGGAGGAGGAGGAGGGAGGAGGAGGAGGAGGAGGAGGAGGAGGAGGAAGGGAATAGGAAGTGAACAAGGGAAGGAGAGGGTAGTAGAGAGACAGGTGAAAAGGTTTATAATAAGATGAGCACAGGAGAAAATGAAGAGGAGGAGGAGGAGGAGGAGGAGGAGGAGGAGGAGGAGGAGGAGGAGGAGGAGGAGGAGGAGGAGGAGGAGGAGGAGGAGTGGACAAGGGAAGGATAGGGGTAAGAGAAAGATAGGGGGAGGGGCTTCCAATAAGATGAGAACAGGAGGAGGAGGAGGAGGAGGAGGAGGAGGAGGAGGAGGAGGAGGAGGAGATTATAGAATGGACAGGCAATGATATGAGGTAGAAGAAGGATCTAAGGGGAGAGGAGCACTGAGGATGAGGATATGGGAAAGAGAGAAGGATGAAATAGGATAGAGTTGGATAAGGGAAGATGAGGGTAGGAAAAGGATAGAGGATGGTGAGGGGGAGGAACCTACCTAAAAAGGGTAGGAGAGGAGGAGGAGGAGGAGGGGGGAGGAGAGAACTGGAGGATGAGGACGGGGGAGCATGAGAGTGAGGGACCTCTAGGACGAGGAGAGGGAAAGGTAGAGAGGAAAGAAATGATAGTGTGGATAGGGGAGGGTGAGGGATAGAAAAAGGGTAGGAGAGGGACCTGGAAGATGAAGATGGGGGATAGTGAGGGAGGGGGAATTGGGAAAATGACAGAATGAGAAGAGAGGAAGATAAGGACGTAGATAAGAGAAAGTAAGTAGGGAGGAGGAGAAAATAGAGGGTGGATAGAGAAAGGTGAGGGGTAGGAAAAAAGGAAGTAGGAAGGGCATAGAGGAGGAGGAGGAGGAGGAGGAGGAGGAGGAGGAGGAGGAAAGGGGACAGCTTGAGGGATAGGGGATGGTGAGGGTAGGGAAGGGATGAGGGAAAGGGTAAGGAAACTGAAAGGAGCCGACTGAGGATAGTGAGGAGAAATTGCAAAACTAATAGGAGGAGAAATTGCAAAAACTAATAGAAGGAGAAATTGCAAAAACTAATAGAAGGAGAAATTGCAAAAACTAATAGAAGATTTGCAAAGTAAGGAAGAGAACAGAGTTGAGAAAAAATATGTAAAAAAATAAGTTTACAGGAGGAGAGGTAAAGGATGATTAGGGGGCGGAGAACTGAAAGGAAAGGAAGGGGGAGGTGAAAGAGGTGGGATGGGATCTAGTGAGGAAGGGTAGGGGGAATGGAGGGGTAACGATAGGGAAAGGTGGGGAGGGGCTGGAGGAGAAAGATAAGGGAAGATGAGGAAATGGACCTGAAGGAATAGGATAAGGGAAAGAAATAGGGAGAAACAGGGGAAGGAGGAGGGTAGGGGAAGGATGATAAAGGTGAAGGGGAGGAGCCTGGAGAATGCGGATAAGAGGCAGTAAGAGTGAGAAAGGATAGGGTAAGGTATAAGAAAAGGACAAAGGAGAAGGTGCTGAAGGAAGAGAAGGATAGAGGATAAAGAGGTGATACGACCTATTTGAGGAAAGAGAATATGGTAAGGAGGAGGGACCTCGATGAGGAGGGTAGGGGAAAATAAGTGGCGAAGGGGGAGGGGTACCTAAACAGAGGTCCGTTTTACGTGCTTTAGGAAAAGCAAGCATAGGAGGAGAAAGGAGGAGGAGGAAGAGGATGATAGGCGTGGGAGGAGGAGGAGGAGGAGGAGGAGGAGGCATAATGCAGGATGTACAATACAGGGTCGGTTTTACTTACGTCAGGTAAAGCTTGCATAGGAATAAGAGGAGGAGGAGGAGGAAGTGGATAATAGGCTTTGAGGAGGAGGAGGAGGAGGAGGAGGAGGAGGAGGAGGAGGACGTACAATACAGTGTCAGTCTTACGTAGGAGGAGGAGGTCAGGAGGAAAAGCATGGAGAGGAAGAGAGGAGGAGGAGGAGGAGGAGGAGGAGGAGGAGGAGGAGGCATAATGCAGGGCGTACAATACAGGATGCATATATTGTATAGGACGGGCCATCAAGGGCGTCATTTCGTTACACTCTGGTCCGTGCTTTTAATTTCTCTCTGCCTATTAGCCCTAAGCGGGCGATTTCCTACAGCCATAATACAGAAGAGGAAAGGGGAGCGAACAAAAGCTAATCTGAACCTTTTTTTCTCTCTCTCTCTTTCCCTTTTTTATTTTTCTTCTTTATTTCTTAATGGAACAGCAGAATTTTGGGGTTTGTGGAATTCGGCGAGCGTAAGGCCAGCCAATGGGGTGCGGATGATTTCAATAAACATTTTTGATTGCGTGGAAGTAATGTGCATCATATGTTATTAAATAAACAGAAATATGTATATACATAAATATATATAATAATAATCATATATATATATATATATATATATATATATATATATATATATATACATATATAAATATATATATATATATATATATATATATATATATATATATATATATATATATATATATATATATATATATATATATATATATATATATATATATATGCCGTGTCGCACTGAGTACTGAGCTCGTATTGGTAAAGTCATTGGTTCGACCCAGCTATTAGGGGTACCAACGTAACCTAGGGTCTAGCAACTTCATCCCTAAAAAGTTACTGCGAACTTGAAGCCTCTACCCTTCACGTACTTTCCCCTCATTAGGGAGAAAAAAAAAATGTATGATGAAAAACAATGTATTTCTTTCCCCTCTGAGGAATCGGGATCAAAAGGTGTGAATCCTTAGGCCTTCAGCAAGTCTTTTTGGGATGAGGATGCTAGACCCCTGTCCTTTTCCAATTTAAATGCGACCCACCACGGTCGACTGACCACAATGTACCAAATTCACTATTTAAGGCAACAGAGAAAATATGGATTTTTTCATGCTTTTGAGCCTATTAACAAATCTCTTATCATTTCCAGATATGGCTTCACGAAGGCGACACCACAGGGAAAAATTATGTTGTTTCTTATCCACGGTCAAGAGTCAGGATTATCATGAGGTAAGTCTCTCTCTCTCTCTCTCTCTCTCTCTCTCTCTCTCTCTCTCTCTCTCTCTCTCTCTCTCCACTGGTTTTAACAAAGTAGGCATCTGAAGTAGGTTGTTCCAGATGCTGGTTTTTCTTATATTAGTTTTGATTTTAAAGTTACATTCAAAACAAGATTTACGTTGAAAATTTGTTTAAAAGAATAACTGTCAACTATATGTAAATTCTTTTAAGGCATCATTAATATGATTAAATCACAACTTAAATAAGTCTGCCATGAATTTATTCTTACACTTATAACTTTGCCCGACGTTACATCACAAAAATTCAGCTTCAATGAGACTGCTTTTCTCGATGGAAATTTAGTCATCTCTCCTCGGCCTGAGATAGAACAACTTTAGACGAGATAATAAATTACATAAAAAGGGGAAGATGGGAATAAAAGGGAACTCACAAGAGTAACAGATCCTAAGGGTGCGTCCGTGTCATAGACAAAAGTCGGCAACTTATCGCATACATCTAACAAACATGTTGACAACAAGTCAACGACCACAAGTGGAGAACGAACCTTCGGCCAATGCTGGATAAGCTTATGAAGCTCTGGGTAGGACTACCAATAAGTCGTTCACTTGTATTCGACCTGTTGGTGACATGTGTGCATGGCAGATCTAAGGGTACGTCCATGTCGTAAACAAAAGTCGGCAACTTATCGCATACATTTAACAAACATGTTGACAACAAGTCAACGACCACAATCGGAGAGTTAATCTTTGGTAAATGCTGGATAAGCTTATGAAGCACTGGTCAGGACTACCAATAAGATGTTTACTTGTATTCAACCTGTTTGTGACATGTGTGCTATAATTACAGACGTGTTTATGACATGTTTACTGCACTGTGGACGCATTTTGAGGCTATGTATGGGTCATTCACAAGGATGGCATAGTTTGATCTTGGAAAATTATGACGTGTACCCAAGTGTCCTAAGGATACCAGAGTTTACGCGTTGTACAGAGCAAGCCAAGAGAGACAAGGTCTACCCAATAGGGTGGAGTCGCCTCCCACCTGAGGTAACTACGTAGGTGATGACATATCTTAGAGGTACCCGCTCATTACGGCAATTCACCTGCTGACGCTATAAGGAGGTAGACAAAGCTCCGCCTACATGGGGGATTTGGGGGAAAGTGAGCAGATCTTGTCTTTCTCTTAGCCTTGGTACGGAGATGTCCGTCGTACCTCAAGGAAATTCATAAAACTGAGAAGACAAATGATAAGTTATATGTAGAAAATCTTCACAAGGTTAATCACGGAATTAACGCCGATAAATATAATTGTGATGTTAACGACACGCTTACACATATATCATTATAGGCCATGAATATATATGTATGTATGTATGAATGTATGTATGTATCTAAGTAGAAATTTTTAAAAACTAAATGGCTGATCATTCCAAAACGTTTTCATTCAAGAATGCCCATATAAGCATTTTTAAATGGAAATCTATAACCCTTAAAAAATTTTCCATAGATTTTACTATTACACCTAGACCAATCATTAACCCCATCTTTCTCAAAAATAAAATTCCAAGCAGTCACAAAATCTTAATATATCGACAAAAATGACTCTCAGATCATTCACTGCTTCGTTAATCACGTAGAAACCAGGAACCAAATCACAAATTTGCCCCAAAATATAATTTCTCGAACACTCAAACCTCAAACACATAGCGTAACTTCGTGTCTCAATAATAAAGTTTGAGACCAGAAACCAGATTACAAAACTATGCGCCAAAATAATTTTCCGTAGGTATCAAACCCTGCCTTCCCCCTCCCCTTTATCGCCCCCAATCCCCGCTACACATGCACATACATATAGAGATCAACAGAAAACAAGTAAAAAATGCGCCGAAATTTCTTCGGCGCAATCGAGTTTCCTGTAAAGCCGCTACAGCGTATAACCAAGGCCACCGAAAATAGATCTATCTTTCGGTGGTCTCGGTATAAGGCTGTATGAGCCGCGGCCCACGAAACTTTAACCACGGGCTGGTGGTGGCATGTCCCATATAGATGCCAGAAGCACGATTATGGCCAACCTTAAATAAAATAAAAACTACTGAGGCTAGAGGGCTGCAGTGTGGTATGTTTGATGAATGGAGGGTGGATGATCAACATACCAATTTGCAGTCCTCTGTCCTCAGTAGTTTTTAAGATCTGAGGGCGGACAGACAAATAGCCATCTCAATAGCTTTCTTTTTCAGAAAACTAAAAAGTAACTTAATTTCTCAAAACTCTAAAAGCACAAACATAATCATCTTAACCGAAGGAAAAACCAAAGACAAGGTCTTCAATAAACTCAGCAACGCCGCGACGAGGAGGAAATATTCATAAACCATGTGATGTCATCCATGCATTGCACACACACACACACACACACACACACACCCAGTGCACCTCGTTCAATGAACTTGAACATTGCAATATTGCAACGCCGATGAAATCTCCCTTCACACACACACACACACAGACACAAAGCTCATTGCCTGGAGCGCTTCGCCACCAGCCCTCGAGCATCAGAATTACCAAACATCATTAATATGACCTTTGGCTGATCTATAATGGTGTAACTGAGTGACTGAGGGTGGAGGTTCGTGGCACTGGAATAGAGCAAGACCGCATTTGTAGGTCATAAACAATTTACTTTGGCTAAATATTGCACGATCGGCTGCTCGTTACTACCAATTGTGAGCGTCCGCGTCGCAGGGAGTTGAAGCTGGTTATTGCAAAAACGGGGAGTTTTCTTGGAAGTTGAATTTAAGGCTGGTTAAGGCAAGAACGGGGAGTTTTCCTGGAAGTTTAGGTTAAGGCTGGTTCGTGAAAAAACGCGGGGTGTTCCTCGAAGTTAAATTTAAGTCTGGTTAAGGCAAAAACGGGGGGTTTTCCTGGAAGTTAAATATAAGGCTGGGCATTGCAAAAACTGGGAGTTTTCCTGTAAGTTAAATATAAGGCTGGTTAAGTAAAAAAAAAGGGGAGTTTTCCTGGAAGTTTAAGTTAAGGTTGGTTAGTTCAAAAACGTGGGGTGTCCCTGGAAGTAAAATATAAGGCTGGTTAAGGCAATAACAGTGAGTTTTCTGGAAGTTCAAGTTAACTTGAACTTCCAGAAAACTCAGTTTTTGCCTTAACTTGAACTTCCAGAAAACTCACTGTTTTTGCCTTAAATTGAACTTCCAGAAAACTCACTGTTTTTGCCTTAAATTGAACTTCCAGGAAACTCACTGTTTTTGCCTTAACTAGCTACATATTTAACTTCCAAGAACACCCCACGTTTTTGCCTTAACCAGCCTTAACTTTAGCTTTCAAGAAGTTAATCATTTTTGCCTTAACCAGCCTCATCTTTAACTTCCTGGAAGTTTCTCGTTTTTGCCTTAACTTGAACTTCCAGGAAGGTTACTGTTTTTGCCCTTACTTGAACTTCCAGAAAACTCACTGCAAAAACAGTTAACTTGAACTTCAGGAAACTCACTGTTTTTGCCTTAACGCAAAAACAGTGAGTTTTATGGAAGTTCAAGTTAAAAGCATAAACCGTGAGTTTCCTGGAAGTTCAAGTGAAGGCAAAAACGAGAAACTTTCAGGAAGTTAAAGATGAGGCTCGTTAAGGCAAAATTGATTTAACTTCTTGGAAGCTAAAGTTAACGCTGCTGAGGCGAAAGCGAGGAACTTCTTGGAAGTTTAAAGTAGGGTTGGTTAAGGCAAAAAACAGCGAGTTTTCTGGAAGTTCAAGTTAAGGCAACAACTGGAAAATGGCTGGAAGTTTAAGTTAAGCCTGATCAGTGCACAAAATAAGAAACTTCATGGAAAGAAAGTTAGGGCAAAAACGAAGAACTCCCGGGAAGTTCAAAGTTAATACTGGTTTGTGCAAAAATTGAGGAACTTCCTGGTGGTTGAAGATAAGACTTGTTCACCCAAAATCGAAGAAATTGCCGGAAGTTACAGAACTTCTCAGTATATTAAACCTTATTTACTGTCTTAAGAAAATATTGAAATCTCAATCTCTCTCTCTCTCTCTCTCTCTACATCATACACACACACACACACACACACACACATATATATATATATATATATATATATATATATATATATATATATATATATAAGTGTGTGTGTGTTGTGTGTGTGTGTGTGTGTGTGTGTGTGTAAACACTTCAGAATTAAAGATATCTATATGTGACAGTCATCCCATATCATTTCTAGCCTAAGCTATCCCTCACTTCACATTTGTTCAGTTCAAGTACCATGTCCGTATATGCATCATTTCTCGAAAAGTGAAATAATTAACGGATTCTGGCGATGTGGAAGACTTGCTAAGAGAGTTAATCAAGTCCCATGTGAAAATATATCTATTTTGAATAATGCTGATAATTTCAGTTAACCTCTAGACGGCCGCAGCCCACTAGACTTATTTTTAAACTACATAGAATTCGTTGCCTAACAGTAAGACGACTGTGGTGAGTCACACATTCATCCGAAAAGAGAACATGGCATGCACTTACAAAAAAAAAAAAAAAAAAAAAAAAAAAAATATATATATATATATATATATATATATATATATATATATATATATATATATATATATATATATATATATACTGGTAGATGCCGTACATTATATTATACTTTTCTACTTATTTATATATTTACTTTTTGGTTAACTGATCAGTAGAGTTAATCTGCCTTATGGCAACACTTGACATTGCGCAATGGCGGTCAGCAAATAATGGTAGGGTACAGAATCTACATCAGAGGCCTGGTGTAGACCTTTGAATTCGACCCCATCAATCAAGCCGACTTTTTTCTGGCATCAGTTGGAAGGAAATAAAATGACTGTATATACGGTAAAAAAAAAAATTTCTCATTAAAAAACCTATTCAAAAAATAAGTTAAAAAAATTGGGAATATTTTTTTTTCTTTTAGGGTGAAAAAATGCAAAAATAAAAAAAAAAGTAAAAAAAACACACAAGACGATTCTTAAAACGTCAAAAAATCTCCCTCCCACCTCCCAAAAACTTATTCCAGAAATATAAAAAAAACTTGGAAAAGACAAACAGCGTTTGTTTAAGGATGAATAACAACGTGAAACTAGACAGAATAAATATTAGGAAATAAAAAAAAAACATTCAAGAGGAATCTTAAAAACAACGTCCCCAATTTTTCCGGGCGAGAACCGGCCATAAAACAGCCGAAGCGTTGAAGGATGAGCCGTTAATTACCGGAGTATCCGGATAATAAAAATAATATCCGGATAATAAAAACTAAAAAAAAAAACAACGCTTAATTAAACCTAATCCATGTTACCAACGCAATAACCAAGTAATAAAACTCTGAGAGAGAAGTAGGAGAAAAAACTTAAAAAAAAAAAATTACAGGGGAAAATTCGGGTTAATAAAGAGAACGTAATTAAATCATCCGTGAAAAAAAAACACGTCAAAAAAAAAACCAGGTAAGGTTAAAATCTCACGAGTGTTTACTTACAACAGTATTTATGTCGACAGTTAATTGCAATAGCAGAACGGCGTCGGCCGAGAAAAAAAGTTAGACACGGAAAATTATTCATATTAGAATGTTAAGTGGCCCCTCAGCGGCGTGTTTATTATTGCATTTAAACAAGCTTCGTTATCAGAGGGTGTTTGTTTCTATATTATATATATACTGTATGTATATATATATATATATATATATATATATATATATATATATATATATATATATATATATATATATATATATATATATATATATATATATATATATATATATATATATATATATATATATATATATATATATATATATATATATATATATATATATATATATATATATATATATATATATATATATATATATATATATATATATATATATATATATATATATTAATTGGGAAAGTGTCGAATTCTAGCAGGGTGGATACGTAGAACAAATAGGACTTTATTTCCAGCCAACGTTTCAAAATTTTTAACTACGCTGAGGCAGATTTGAAGGAAATACTTTCACTGTCTCAATCCCAAACCCGTTCTAAGGAATCCAAGAACAATTGGCTCTCATTTTAGATTTAAAGACACTGTTGCCAGCCTCATGCGTTCTTTGGTGGTCTATAAGTATACTTGCCCGAGAAGTAATCTCGGGACTCACGCCGGATCCGCCAAAAGAATGCTGAAAGTGCGAGTTGACTCTCATCGTGGCGTTAGCCATAGAACAGGGTGTACTTTGAGTAAGGAGGAGTTTTCTAACATAAGAGAACATTCTAAACAATGTAAAGCTTGCATTTCCTATGACGATTTTGAAATCTTTGAGCAAGCTGCTGATGAAACTTCTCTCCATATCCTCGAGTCGTTACCCATCAAACAACTGGTTCCATCTTTGAATAGTCAGGCTTCTTCTTATTGCTTAAGAGGTCTCTTCGTCCTTTTGGTACCCTTCTTGGCCACTCAGTTTTCTTTTCTTGAGGCCTTAGGTTGGTTTTAACTTTAATAAAGTTTCGGTTTTAATATCTATATTATAAGGTTAATAATTTTACTGAGTCCTACGTATTGATTTTAATTGTTGTTATTTTGGTATTTTAGCCCTGATGATGAAGCCATGCTTTGAAACGTTGGCTGGAAATGAAGTTGAATATGTATCACCTCCTTTTCGTCGTCCTGTTTGTTCTATATATATATATATATATATATATATATATATATATATATATATATATATATATATATATATATATATATGTGTGTGTGTGTGTACATATATATATATATATAGCAAATAGGACGACTATATATATATATATATATATATATATATATATATATATATATATATATATATATATATATATATATTCTACACTTACGTATAAACTAAACAGACAATAGCAATACATGCCCAAAGATGACGACGAACTATATAATATTAACACGACTCAAAATCAGAGCACGAAAAAATACACAAAAGATAAAATCTGTAAACCCGACTAAAAGGAACAATTCGAAATCCTGTAAAAGAAAAAAAGTACAAAAGAAAGCTGTACTTGAAACTCTTCCTCCACTAGTAGGAAAATACAAAAAAAAAAAATGAAAAGAAAAATGTAACAAGGAAATACAACAAAGCTGTTCAGCTCCTGAAATTCAAACCTTCAAAGAGAGAGAGAGAGAGAGAGAGAGAGAGAGAGAGAGAGAGAGAGAGAGAGAGAGAGAGAGAGAAACTGGAAAAGCTGAAATAGCAAGAAAGAATGAAAGGCTCAAGCGACGAGGTATTGAGGTAAGAGTGGGATAAACATGTTAAGTAAATGAACATAAAATAAATAAAAATATGCAAATTGAATAAATACATTTACATATATATATATATATATATATATATATATATATATATATATATATATATATATATATATATATATATATATATATATATGTGTGTCTACACAATTACGAAGACAGATATATTTTTAGTGAATAAAGTGCATTAGACCCCTCCCAAGGCAAATACAAGTCATTCAGCGGCAACTACTGTAGTTACTCCAAGTTGACATATAGAGAGAGAGAGAGAGAGAGAGAGAGAGAGAGAGAGAGAGAGAGAGAGAGAGAGAGAGAGAGAGAGAGAGGTGACTCTTACTCCCTCTCCTGACACTGGGAGTGAGTAAATGTGTGTATGTGAAAGGGGACAGGTACGTCAGGTAAAGGGTGTGGGTGTTGAGGGGGAGGGGAGGAGGGGATGTGGGAAGGGGGGAGCTCTGAGCAGCTTTCCAGTCTGGGCCTCTGGAATGATTGGTGTACTAGCAGCGGTTGGGTCTTCTTGAAAGATCCATCAGTCCTACGGCCCTGTGTACAGGCACCACTGACTGCTTTCAATAGTAACCAACATTTTGGAAATAGCATATTGATCTATGGGGGGTAGGGAGGGAGGGAGGGAGGGAGTGGAAGGAAGAAGGGGAAGGGGTGGCGGACACGAGGGTCAACAATACCACCTGTCCTGCCATTGGCTCTAGGTGGGCTGCCATCCAGAAAATCTACGGGATTCAACTCCACCTTTGAAAGGACCCTGCTGCCTCCTCATCTGCCAAGTTGAAAGGCGGCGCAAAGGAGAGGAACAAGTGCCTAAGGAAGGAGATAAAGGAGTGGATAACGGACTCGCAGGAAGGATAAAGAAGGATAAAGAAGGATAAGGAACAGGCGATAACGGAGAAGTGCCTACGAACTGATAAAGGAACTAAGGCATAAATTACGGATCAGTGAATAAGCACGACACAAAGAAGAGGAACAAGTACCTAAGGAAGGATATAAAGGAGTGGATAAAGGACTCGCAGGAAGGATAAAGGTAGAGAAGGATATGGGAACATAAGGGACAGGCGACAGAGGAATGATAAAGGAGAATGACAGAGGAGTGGATAAAAGCTAAGTGCCTAAGAACTGAAAAAGGAACTAAGACATAAATAACAGATCAGTGCATAACAAAGGGTAAAGAAATAAAATAAAGGAATTATAAGGATAAGGAAATGGACAAATAACTGATAAAGGAACGAACACAGGGAAAATCCCCGAAGGAAGAAGAGAGGAATCACTAACAGAGAATTTCCTAAGGATAGGATGAAGAAATGGCGAAATAGAGATAAAGAAACGTCATTGAAATAAGACAAAAATAAGAACTGATATAAAAAGAGATAAATAAATATTCCGCGCCCCACGCTGACTGATTGGTTCGTATCAAAATGGCGTCGCAACCAAAAGGATCGGTTACCCTGAAACGTCTAACCGTAATCATTTAATTATTATTATTATTATTATTATTATTATTATTATTATTATTATTATTATTATTATTAACAACTGATTTGCATTCCTAGACTTCCACAGGTTGGTGGAAGTGGAGGAAACTACAGTTAAAGGAGCTGGACAGCAAAGAGGCATAGGACAAAAAGGAGTTGATTTAATGGACTTGTATAGTGATAATGACGATGGTGAAGAAAAATAATAGTGACAGATAAGATGAGAAAGAGACACTGAACGATAGTGATAAGGCTATATCAGTCCGATGAATGCATGTAATGTAATAAAAACTTTCAAGAAATTGGTTAAAAATATAATTTTGAAAAATTATACTTTTATAATTCAAAAGTATAAGTTTACAAAGCAAATGGGTGTCATTTGACAATGATATGGAAAATATAGGCATCATAGTTCTGTACACCAATGTTTGCTGCGTAATTATGAAGGTCGTATCACATAACGATAAATATGAGACTAAAGTTTCATTTACTACGAGAGAGAGAGAGAGAGAGAGAGAGAGAGAGAGAGAGAGAGAGAGAGAGAGAGAGAGAGAGAGAGAGAGAGAGGTTTCACATGATATGATTGTGTGGATAAATATGAACGAAATATAAAAAAAAAGGCTATTGTTTTTATCATTATTAGCTTATTATTTAGGAAATATTTGAATTAAACTTGAAACAATACTAAGATTAGTACACCAAAGGAGCGACTCAGTAATAAAGGTATTGTACTGAGGGACAAATTACTGCGTAAATGAATATTAAATATATTAAGGGAATAAATGAAAACATTATTCGGTACACTGAATTAAGATGTATGGCTGATTCTGAAGAGCTCGCTGTCGAACTTCAAAAGTTCAAGCATTTTAATACATTTTATCTATTTATTAATTTTTTTTTTTTTTTAATAAGTGGTATCTCTTCTTTCTGTATTTCCCTTTACTTCCACTTACTTCTTCCTCATGAACACCATATTCTTTGGAAGCTTGAATTTCAAGTCAATGGCCCCTTTGGTGGTCTTGTTCCATATGAGTAGGTTTCATCTACTGAATAATAATAATAATAATAATAATAATAATAATAATAATAATAATAATAACTCAGCGAAGCTTACTAAGAACCCGACAGGGCAAATTGTCGGAACTTAGTCTGAGAGTAAAAATATCCGTAAAAAACAAGACACCTCACTCTATAAACTTGTATATAAAAAAAAATGCAATAAACGAATGCTAGAATAATGCCAGATTCCTCTAACTCTTTATTTCCAGAGACGGTTCTCAAATTTCTCTCTCTTTCTGAATGTTATTAAGCATCAGCTTATAAATCTCATATGACAGATTCCAGAAACACTGACTCTTATTCATTTCCACACAATGTAAATCCACATTTTTCCTTATAATGATCTGGTTCACTTCTAGTCCTCAAAGTATTTCCACATCTACATACCTCTTCTCAGCACGCCGTTCTCAGATCCTCTCGTTCTAAGCAAGCATGTAGCATTCCAGTTCCAGTTCTCACGTTTATTCCGGATTGACACACTTTATTTCTGCAGGCAGTTAACGAATCCCTCTCCATATAAAAATTACTTGACGTTCAACTGAAATATTTTTTTTCTTTTTAGTTTTCTGTAAAGGAAACTACTGAGATGGCCTTGTCTGTCCGTCCCCACTTTTCTGTCAGTCCTCAGATCTTAAAAACTACTGAGGCTAGAAGGCTGCAAATTGGTATGTTGATCATCCACCCTCCAGTCATCAAACATACCAAATTGTAGCCCTCTAGCCTCAATAGTTTTTATTTTATTTGAAGTTGAAGTTAGCTATAATCGTACTTCTGACACCGCTATAGGTACCAACACAGGCCACCATCGGACAGTGGCCGAGTTTCATGGGCCATGGGTGAGGCTACAACCGGACCGTGGATGAGCTTCATGGGCCGCGGCTAAGAGTTTCATGGGCCATGGCTGTAAGTTTCATACAGCATTATACGTTGTACAGAAAACTCGATTGCGCCGAAGAAACTTCGGCGCATTTTTTACTTGTTTTCTTTTAGTTTTCCAGACGCCTCTGCACTTCTGCTGGCAGTTGTTAAACCCAGATCTTTTCAGAAAATTTTTTATTATTCACTTATAATAATTCAAACAATATTTCCAGCTTTCCAAAGTTCTCTCCATTTTAGCATAAACCTGTTTAATCCCTCTCGTTTTGGAGATTAATTGGGACTGACGTCATGTTTTGACACTCTTTCCATAATGGTCATTTCTGTAGTCCTCGAGTCTCTATCTATCTCTGTGAAAATTAAGATTTTCTTTTTATCTGACTATTCAAAGTTTCCAGACTATTCACAATTTCTTCAGAAAGTTTATGAGCTCCACTTTTACCGGAAATAATTTACCATTCCCTCCTGATACTGACATTGCTTTGCAGTTTCTAACATTTTTAAATCATTCTCATTCTGGTAAACATTGACTATTCACTTCCAACTCTGAAATTCACCTGCTCCTCAAACCTCGCCGTTTTATTTTCTACGACTTAGTCACTGACCAGTTACAGCCTCATTCTGATTATCCACATATTGTGGAGTAGTTTTCTTAAAATTTCATTGTTATATAATTATCCTTTAGTTTTGTAAAGGCTGTCCAGATATTTCTTTGACAACCTTCGACTGAGGATTCCAAAAACAGAGTCTTCTGCAGCTCAAAAGGGCATACTTATTCTATGCCAAAAGGCTGACGCATTCCATAGTAGAGGCTGATGTTGTCCATGTATATAAGCTGACGTATTCCTTGCCAAAGGGTTGATGTCTTCGTAGTCAAAAGGCTGACGTCTTCCATAGCAAAGGCTGATGTTTTTCATGTATATAAGCTGACGTATTCCTTGCCAAAGGGTCGACGCATTCTTAGCCAAAAGGCTAACGCCTTCCACAGCAAAGGCTGACGTTGTTCATGTATATAAGCTGACGTACTCCTTGCCAAAGGGTCGACGTATTCTTAACCAAAACGCTGACGCCTTCCAGGGAAAAAGGCTGGTGTTTTCTATTGACATCTATTCCAAACAGCTGAGCTGACGTGTTCCATATTAAAATGACATCATACTTTCTCTTTAGACAAACATCGACGAGGGCTGAGTGCTTTCAGTACCCACCCTCCACGAAAATATACTCAGCGTACCTTGCCAAAGGACTGACACTACCAAGAACTGACATTTCCAAGGGCTGACGTCTTCCTTGCCAAAATAATCAACCCGTTTTCGAACGGGATCAACGCTTCCGATGGCGTGTGCTCCCTGTGCCAAAACTCTGAAGAGAAAGTGCCCAGTTTTGCCGCGTTATTAAAACCATGACGCCTCCTTTCAATTACTCGGTAAATAAATATCTTCGTTGAATGCCCTGATCTAGGTGATCTCATAAACAAGATTTGTTTCTATTCAAATAAACTCCGAAACATTTGTATCCTAATTGATGTACCCGTGGTCGCGAGCACTCCTCGGAAAGACACAAAACCTTGAGGCAGAAGAAGAAGAAGAAGAAGAAGAAGAAGAAGAAGAAGAAGAAGCGGGATTGTTTACCGTTCAACATTACATCTCATCTTTAACTTAACTTTGTCTAATTGTATTAATTCCCGCTTTCTTTCTTGTAATGAACAATCCCTTCAAGGTTAATCCGGACAGAATGAGCAGCCAATTTGATGCAGAAGAATGGCGCTGTTGAAGACTTTGGGCAAACAAAAGATGGATATTTCCCTGAACATTCATTGCAGCCAGTTGATCCAGGAGAACCAATAACAATACCAGCCGCCATTTCAGACATATGACGAGTAATCCCCCCTCCTCTCCCACCCCGAAAAATACCCCTCCCCAAAAAAAAAAAAAGAAATCCCAACAGAATATTTCAGATATTTTCCTTAAAATACGAGTCAAAAGGATTCGGAATATTGGTGCCCAGTGAAAAGTTTAATAGTATTTATTATAATAAAGGAAACCAATTTTTTGTTTTGTTTTCATAAATGCGTAAGGTTTGGCTGTCTGTATCCATGCAAGAGAATGAAGGGTATAAATGCATGAGTAAATGTAAAAGAAGGAATATACTGATCAAATATATATAAGCAGATAAACACACACATATACATATATGTATATATATATATATAAACATATATTTATATATATATATATATATACATAATAATAATAATAATAATAATAATAATAATAATAATAATAATAATAATAATAATAATAATAAGTCAATAATTTTAATAAGTAATAATAATTTTTCAATCAAAATAAAGATTATAAGCACTATAACAAATTTCTAAGACCAGAAGATTATAATATATATATATATATATATATATATATATATATATATATATATATATATATATATATATATATATATATATATATATATATATATATATATATATATATATATTCTAGCCTTAGAGAACTTGCATAGTGCTTATAATCTTATTTGGGATTAAAGAATCGTTATACACTTCGAAAATCAACTATTATTATTATTATTATTATTATTATTATTATTATTATTATTATTATTATTATTATTATTATTATATTATTATTATTATTATTATTATTATTATTATTATTATTATTATTATTATTATGAAACGTGCTCGCTCAAGGATGCGTAAACGAACCGGGAAAAAAAACCAACTAGCTAGGAACATCCTACTAGGGAGGTCCTTAGAAAGTCACAGGATATGATGGCATCCTACTAGGGAGGTTCCACAGGATGAGTTATAGGATTCGAAGGTCATCCTAATGAGGTCCTCAGGAAGAATCATAGGACATGAAGGACATCCAACTAGGAAAATCCTTAGAACAAGTATAGGTTGCGAACGGCATCCTACTCGGAAGGTTCTTAGGATTAGTCATAGGATTCGAAAGACATCCTAATAAGGAGGCCCTCAGGAAGATTCAGAAGATTCGAAGGGCATCCTACTAGGGAAATCCTTAGAACGAGTTTTAGTATGCGAAGGACATCCTACTAGGGAGTTCATCAGGAAGAATCATGAGATACTAAGGACATCCTACTAGGGAGGTCCTAAGAATGAGTCACAGGATACGAAGGACATCCTACTAGGGAGATCCTTAGAACAAGTCATAGGGTACGAACGGCATCCTACCCGAAAGGTTCTTAGGATGAGTCATAGGATGCGAAACAATCCTACTAGGGTAGTCCTCAGGAAGAATTACAGGATTCGAAGGGCATCCTACCAGGGGGACTTAGAAAGTCACAGGATACGATGGACATCCTACTAGGGAGGTTCACAGGATGAGTTATAGGATTCGAAGGTCATCCTACTAGGGAGGTCCTTTGAACGAATCTTAGGATATCCTACAAGGGAAGTCCTAAGGATGAGTCATAGGATACGAAGGACGTCCTACTAGGAAGGTCCTCAGCATGAGTCAAAGACACAACGTCCTTTTCTTTTCTCTCAGTGACGAAGAGTATTAAAAATAATCCTACATCCTAAACACACTGTACATCCTATCAAGGAAACGTACCCAAAAGCCGCCTCTCTCTCTCTCTCTCTCTCTCTCTCTCTCTCTCTCTCTCTCTCTCTCTCCCAATGTCAAAAGGTATTTAAAATGTCTTCCATCCTTAACATAAAAATCCTATATACGTCAACCTGCCAATTTGCAATCCTTCCCATTCCTGCACGTCAACAAAAATAGAAAAAAAAAAAAATCCTGAAAGCCGCACCGCGCATCCTGTAAGGATTGTGTTACTAAAGTTGCTTTCTTTCGGCTGACCTGGCCTGCGGCTTATCAGGTCGGTGACGATGCCTGGGTGAAAACTGCCGTGTTGATTTTTTTTTTCTTTTTTTGTCGAGACTGGAGATATTCAACGCACATGCACAGAAGCCCGTATTTATAGTCACGTATATAAACGTGTGACTGTGTATTGTATGTATCTATGTATGTATGTATATATATATATATATATATATATATATATATATATATATATATATATATATATATATATATATATATATATATATATATATATATATATATATGAATATGTGTTTTGCGTGAGTAAAAATTAGATACATGACCACACACAAAAACTCTACAAAGAAATTAATAAAGTAATTCTTTGGACTTCAAGTTTATTGAAAAAATTATTTTTTTATGTATAACATTCCGTAATTCTAAAAAGCATTAGGACCAACCACACTAAGAAAAACTGCGAAGCTTAACTGTTATTTTTTTATTTATTAGAAAAGAATCATCACCAAATACTAATGCTAATATTTGTATAAAAAAATGACTCTCTTTGTTATGGAATATACGGAATATAAGATTTAAGCCAAAGGGCAAGCACTGGGACCTACGAGGTCATTCAGCGCTGAAAGGAAAATTGAGAGCAAAGGAGGTTTGAAAGGTGTAACGGGAGGAAAACCTCACAGTTGAACTGTGAAAAAATTGTTAGGAGATGGTGGAAAGTAAGATGGAAGAAAGAGAATATGAACGGAGGTACAGTAAAAAGGAACGAAAAGAGGTTGCAGCTAGGGGTCGAAGGGATGGTGAAAAGAACCTTTAATAATGCCTACAGTGTACCCCGTGAGGTGCACTGATGACACTAACCCTCTAAAGGGGTCTTATTGTTATGAAGGATCCAAATACACCATAACTGGTATAATTAACTTTTAAACATTTTTACCCTAAACATTTCAACATTGTTTGTCTAACATTAAACTTAGATTAATGAGAATTTAAATAATGTATGTTGAAGCTTTAAACATCGTAGATCCACAGACGGTGTTAATAACATTTCAACAATTTACAATTGAAATCCTAAACAATGAGACATTAAAATTAAAACACTCGTTCATTACACATTAATTACTGTACTACTGACATTTAGAAATCGTTTAATCAAAATTTAAAAAGTATATTTTCAATAAAAGAGGAAATGAGTTTGTATTTAAAATTAGGATGAATAATGTCTCTCACATAAAAACTACCAAACTACTTGAGTATTTATCTAATATATTATTCGTTGAATCGAAGCGTCTAAAAACATATGGCCTCTTCAGTGT
>NC_089786.1:7557500-7570000 GCF_040412425.1 Macrobrachium rosenbergii | reverse complement strand
ACTAGTTTTGAAACCTAAATAGAAGCCAAATAATGAAAAAAAATTTATCAGAGCCAAATGTAATTTAAAAAAATCAAAACTTGGTCCTCTTAATTTATAGAAATTTCGGTGTTATAATCAATACCAAATATAGTAAATAAACACTGAGTCATTTTAACCTGTCAAAAATTTAAATCAGTTCTTGAATCATACCAAACCAAGTAAATTGAAAAAAAAATCTCAAGAATTCTTACCAACAATTAGAAAAATGCCAGTGATTTAGTATTTAAAATTGGAAAAATCACATGGACTTATTATCACACTTGAAAAATCTCATGGATTTCCTAAGGATGCCAAGTATTTAGTACCAACATTAGAAAAATTCCAGGAAATCACTATCAACCCTGGCAAAAATTCCAGGGATTCACTGTCAACACTGACAAAATTGCCGGGGATTTACTGTCTGCATTGGTAAAAATTCCAGGGATTTACTATCAACACTGACAAAAATGCCAGGGATTTACTGTCTACACAGGCAAAAATTCCAGGGATTTGTAGTCTACACAAACAAAAATGCCAGTGATTTACTGTCCGAACAGGAAAAAATTCAAGGGAATCACCATCAACACTGGAAAAGATCCCAGGGATTTACTGTCTACACTGGCCAAAAATTCAGGGGATTCACTATCAACACAAGACAAAATCCCAGGGATTTACTGTCTAAACAGGAAAAAATTCAAAAGATTCACGATCAACATTGGAAGAAATCCCAGGGATTTATTATAAAAACTGGCAAAAATTCCAGGGATTCACTATCAACGCTGACAAAAATCCCATGGATATGATGTCTACACTGACCAAAAATTCAAGGGATTCACTATCAACACTGACAAAAATCCCAGGGATTTACTGTCTGTACAGGAAAAAATTCCAAGAATTCACTATCAACACGGACAAAAATCCCAGGGATTTACTGTCCACACTGGCAAAAATTCGAGGGATTCACTATCAACACTGATTAAATTCCCAGGGATTTACTGTCGAAGCAGGAAAAAATTCCAAGAATTCACTATCAACACAAGCAAAAATCCCGGAATTTCAGATACGAAGAAAAGCCAAAGTTAGTCAGATGTTAACAGATTAATCAAGCATAATTGTGAAGCAACATGGATCTGGATAATTTATAACTGATGAATTTTGTATAAACCTTATGGATGATGATAATCAAATTAGTTTAAAGCCTTGGTCTAATCACTGGCGTTGACTAGACGATAACTTATAAAATTTGCCGAGTAAAATAAAGTAGTTTTTGTCTTAGACAAGTAAAAAATGCGCCGAAGAACCTTCGGCGCAATCGAGTTTTCTGCACAGCCGCTACAACGTATAATCAAGGCCACCGAAAATATATCTATCTTTCGGTGGTCTCGGTAAAATGCTGTATGAGGCGCTGCCCCTGAAACTTTAAACACGGCCTGCTGGTGGCCTATCCTAAATAGATTATGGATAAATTTAACCTTAAATAAAATAAAAAAAAAAAGAACCTACAGAGGCTAGAGAGCTGCAATTTGGTATGTTTGATGATTAGAGAGTGAATAATCAACATACCAATTTGCAGCCCTCTAGCCTCAGTAGTTTTTAATATCTGAGGGCGGACAGAAAAAATGCGGACAGAAAAAGCGCAAACAGAATAAAGTGCGGACGGACAAACAAAGCCGGCACAATAGTTTTCTTTTACAGAAAGCTAAACAAATTTTGAACACTAGAAGGGTTTTATAATTCGACAGCTTTTTAGAAGCCATATTCTTAACTCACGCACATTCTTACGACCTAAACACATTCTAATAAACCAAGAACATACCCGTGACCCAAGAACATTGTTATATCGCCAGCAGTCAAAGGCCCATCACGGTCAGAATTTTATAAAATCGAATTCAAAATCCTACCATTTGTCACCCTTATCGATAAAAAAAAATCCGTTGATGGTCCCATTAAATTTTTATAATTCCAGAATTAAGTCCATTAACGAAGCCAATTATATTTTAAATTTAGTAAAATGTCCTTCAACAAAGCCCCAATAAACTTACAATTTAAGAAGAAAAGTCCATTAAAAGTCTCATTAATTTGCCATACTTTTAGAAAAGTCCAGTAACACGCCCCATTTCAAAGACTTTTAAAAGCACAGGTAATTAAATAAAGATAAACTGATTTTACAATTTCGATAAAAAATGATAATAGACAACCTCATTAAAATATAATTTTAGGAAAGATATAGTTCACTAATATAGTAACATTAGAATATCTTGGGGAAAAGAGTCCATTAAGATTTTACCAACAAACTCCTTATATAAGAAATACTGATTAACTATAATAAGAAAAAATTATTCTCTGATGAAAAAATAAAAGCCCATTGACGCAGTCTCATTAAAGATAATTTCAAGGAAATTATTTCAGTAATATTCCAATAAAAAAAAAAATAATTCTGGAAAGAGAGTCCATTACCATAATACCATCATGGTATCAATTTACCATATTAGTTAACTAACACTGTGTCATTATACCATCATTTAAAAAGAATACTCATTGACACCGTCCCATTATATTGTAATTTTAAAACAAAATTTTATATAAATGTGCATTATATAATAGTATAATTATATGTATATATACACACATATATATATATATATATATATATATATATATATATATATAAATATATATATATATATATATATATATATATATATATATATATATATATATATATATATATATTAGAAGATCTTCATAATAGTTCATAAACGGTGCAGTATATATTTAGAATATTTTCAATCAACTGAAATCACAAATGCTATGTTCTTGGAGCAGTTGGTATATATTAACAGAAGGCCTACAAAATCCCGTGTAATTTTGAAACCACAATAAAGGCCAAATAAGGATAAGGAAATGATGGATCAACATTTTTAAACTTCACGGATTTAGGAAAAGTATGTATGTATATGCATATATGTACTGTATATATATACATATATATATACACACATATGATATGCGTGCCTGTGTGTGGATATATAAGTACCGATGCAACGATAAAAATAATACGAAATATAAATAAATAAAAAATTGTCCTGCGGTCACCAATCTAGCATCAGGCGACTAAGCATGGAACATGAATGACCCAGTCGCCGCAAATAGAGGTCGAGATTCTCCAGCGAACTAAGCAATATATATGTATATATATATATATATATATATATATATATATATATATATATATATATATATATATATATATATATATATATATATATATATATATAATAAGAAATCACAAAAGTAAGCACGTGATTTTGTTTATTAGCTGAAGCCACTGGGAAAGTTCAAAATGAAGCTTCAGATTGTCAAGTAACTCGTGTATCTTTAACACATCTTTGTGCCCCGAAGATGTGCTAAAAATGCACGAAAGTACTTGGCACTCTGTCGTTTCATTTGAAACTTTTCCAGTGGTTTCAGTTAATATATATATATATATATATATATATATATATATATATATATATATATATATATATATATATATATATATATATATATATATATATATATATATATATATATATATATGAACCAGAAAAACAAACTGTGTTTTAAGACGGAAACCAATTGAAAACTCGATCTTTCAGATGTATTTTGTTAACCAAAGTATTCATAGGTATTATGACCTATACCTAATCAGAAAACCTATCTAAATATACATCAAATTCACTGCACTACTCAAACAGTGATGTTTAGTTTGTTCAGAGGCCAGTGGAACGGGCAACTTTATGCTCCTTTTTCTAGTCTAGGTTCGTAGGATGATGGAAAAATGAAAAGGAAGGAATGAGCATGAGGATAGGTCTTGATCAAGAAGGATGTGACAGACAGACCTGGTTCCTACAAGGAAGAAAGGTTAGGAATCAGGAGGAGAATTCTGGAGCACAGTAGTCGATAGAAAAAAATCTAACAGATTAGTAATGTTTCTCCATAAACGAGTCTCTTCTTTAATATTTCTTCACTGAAGAGGCAGTGGCCAAAATATTCCTTTTGCGACACACCCTTAGACAGTACTTGAGGTTCACTACAACAGCACCTCTACCCTAGACGATGCGCTTTCTCCCATTCAGTTTTTAGTAGTTTACCTAGGGCCCTTTCTGCTGAGGTGTCCAACTTCTTTGACTTGTCTTGATCTAATTTTCATCCTCATTTAAGAACAAATTATTCGAACCACTTACTAGAATCTGCAGGTGATGCTCTCACTTAGACTGGTTGAAATGCTCTCATTCATGCTGGTTGAAAATGCTCTTACTTAGACTAGTTGAAATGAGTTACTCCAAAAAATCCGAAGTTCTAAAATCAAGACTGGCTGAAATGCTATCAAGAAGACTGGTATCAAATGCTCTCATCCAGAATTGGTTAAAATGCCCTTGTTCAAATCTGTTGCAGATGCTTTTATCCAGACTGGCTGAAAATGCTCTCAGCCAGACTGGTTGAAATGCTCTCATTCATGCTGGCTGAAATCCTCTCGTTCATACTGGTTGAAACACTCTCAGCCAGACTGGCTGAAATGCTCTCACCCAGACTGGTTGAAATGCTTTCATTCAGGCAGCCATATGTCACCATATGGTAATCACTATAACATGGCATTCACAAGACAAACTGTTTACTTAGAGATACTTCTGTTAATTCAGTTACCAAAAGAGGAAACGATTACCAGTACTATTTGAGCAGTAAAAAAGTTAATTTTATATAAAGAACGATAAAAATCACAAGAATGACTTTCATTACTATCAGTAACAAGTCAATTGACAGCAAAAGCACCAAAAATAAAAAGGGCAGTAACAATACTTATGATGATGATTAGGACAGTGATGATAATTAAGTTGGCCATTACAACATTTCCAAAAAACAAAAGTAATCATGATCATAATTCTTGACAATACATTTTCAACCCCAAAGCAGCAAAGAGCCAGATTACAGACAAAGTATTAACAATGCTTTATTCAACAAGAACTTATTCATTACTTGAAATCCCCACTTTGGATTAGAAACGGTATTACGTGTGTCTGGCAATTCACGACAAGTGACTTAGTATTTTTCGTATGTACTTTACACTATATATATATATATATATATATATATATATATATATATATATATATATATATATATATATATATATACATATGTATACATATATATAATGTATACATATGCATATGTATATATATAAATTTATATATATACATATATAAATAATATATGTATATATGTGTATATATATATATATATATATATATATATATATATATATATATATATATATATATATATATATATATATATATGCGAGTGTGTATGCGTGTGAAACACACCACCGCATACATCCGAAGGCACAGCACGCACGCACTTCACCGGAGTAAAAAATAAAACTACATGAGAAGCGACACCTACGGAACATTTCCCTCAATCAGAGAAAAGAAACCCGTCGAGCCACCTCCTCCCCAAAAAAGAGAAAGCTGACAAGCAGATGTTCCGACGCCCAGCGAGAGAGAGAGAGAGAGAGAGAGAGAGAGAGAGAGAGAGAGAGAGAGAGAGAGAGGCCAACACACAAAATTCCTAATTCCCAAGACTGATAAATGCAAAGGCATAGCGGTCGAATGCAATCCTAGGCTTTTGCAAATGCATTCGGTGGGATGGCCCGGGTTTTTAGGGGGTGGGTGGGTGGGTACCTGTTTTTGGTGGCTCTGGGGTGGGGGTAGGGGTGGGGGTTAGGAAGGATTAAACCAATGAACCAGAAGGCACAAGGAAAAAGAATGCGAGAGGCAAGGCTGGTGAGAGTGTACAGCATAACCAGGTAAAGTAAGCAAGCGTTTGGGGGTTAATGGGGTGGGGTTGGGAAAAGGTGGGAAGGGGGAGGAAGAATTAGGTGGTGGGGAGGGACGGGGTTGGCCAATCTATGATGAGGGCAAGCTACTAGTAGTAAAGGCTGTCAGGTAGATATTGGCTGAATAAAGGTTTTATATATATGATATTAACCTTTTGTTAGTCAAGCAGGAATGGATTGACGAGAGGGTGGATGGGTGGGGCGGGGGCGGGTGTGGGGAAGACACAAATAAATATGAATAAATAAAGAGTAAAAAATAAAAGCATTTATTTGGGATGGAATTTCGAAGAAAAGTATACAAGGGGGGATGGCTGAACCTGGCCGAGAGAGAGAGAGAGAGAGAGAGAGAGAGAGAGAGAGAGAGAGAGAGAGAGAGAGAGAGAGAGAGAAGAATTTTCCAGGCAATAATGGAACGGGTACAAAGCTCGAATAATAATATACTTAAGAATAGCAGATGCCCGTTGTTGGAATGCATAAATAATAAACCTTTGAGTGCCTTCTGCATTCTTGAGCTCTCTCTCTCTCTCTCTCTTTGAAAAGGATCTACCTTTCTGCGCCATCACATTCTTATACACATGCACACATTCACATACACGCATGCAAGGAAAAATAACTGTTACCTGCCTTTTGCATATTCTCTCTCTCTCTCTCTCTCTCTCTCTCTCTCTCTCTCTCTCTCTCTCTCTCTCTCTCTCTCTCTCTCCTGTGCCAATAGCATCAATATATTTCATACCAAATTTTATCCTCAATACTAACATAGTCAACCTCCATCAAATAACTCATTAATAAGATAATTATCATAACTCCTTATACATTGTGACGTGTAAAAAATTTATATATAAGCATATATCTTACCGTACACATACAATTTCCTTGAGAGAGAGAGAGAGAGAGAGAGAGAGAGAGAGAGAGAGAGAGAGAGAGAGAAAGGTAATCCTTTCAAAAAAGCAAAGAGAAAAGAATGAGAAAATCAATTAGACAAACAGAAAAAGAACAAAATAAACCTAAAACTAGCATCACTACTGTATAGACACAATTTCAAAAGAAGAGAGAGAGAGAGAGAGAGAGAGAAGAAGAGAGAGAGAGAGAGAGAGAGAGAGAGAGAGAGAGAGAGAGAGATAAAATAATATACTATCAGCAACAATACAGCAGTTTTAAAAGTTATTTACTCATTCAAAATAAAGTGAGAGAAGAGAGAGAGAGAGAGAGAAGAGAGAGAGAGACAAACAGAGAGAGAAAGAAGAGACAAAAGGTAATCCTTTCAAAAAAGCAAAGAGAAAAGAATGAGAAAATCAATTAGACAAACAGAAAAAGAACAAAATAAACCTAAAACTAGCATCACTACTGTATAGACACAATTTCCAAAAGAGAGAGAGAGAGAGAGAGAGAGAGAGAGAGAGAGAGAGAGAGAGAGAGAGAAAGTAACCCAGACATTCAAACATGCAACGAGAAACGGAAGAGCAAATCAATAAAAAAAAAATAAGGAAAAATTGAACAAATCTCAAAAATTGGCGCCGCACGATACCTCACGACATAGGAAAGAGTGTCACGCTGCAAGGAATAGTGCCAACGTCCTTATAGGACCAGCGAGCGGCACTAGGAAGGCACCATTATTTCTCCGGGCCTACCTCTCTCTCTCTCTCGCTCTCTCTCTCTCACTCTCTCACGGCGTCTTCCCAACCGCCGACGACCATCCATACACGATACAGTAAGCGTGCTTGCCTATCTCTCGCCCGCGGTAAATCTTATTTCATTACATTTCTTTATCATTCTATTTATTCTTTTTAGGTGTTCATGCACCGCAAGAACTCCATATTCTCAAGTCTTCCCTTCTATCTATTGTAAAGTCCTTAGTGAATACAGGCCTACTTGAGATAGGCCGTTTTGTATCCAGCGTCGCGACTTTTACCGTTAATGATTTTATCGCCCTTTACTTAACACTTTATTTGGTACTTATATTTTTGGTAAGAGTTCTAGTACTTTTATACTTAACGGACAAAGATTGCTAGATTGTTCCCTCACCCTCACGATTCTTATAATTTTTATGATTCACATAAAAAAATGTTCCAGTATTAAACGCCTAATTATTAGGTATTCATTACGAGCTACAAGAGCATTTAAATATATATAATTTATATATATATATATATATATATATATATATATATATATATATATATATATATATATATATATATATATATATATATATAAATATAAATTAAAAAAACGCAAATATAAATGTACATATAATAGGCAAACATTTACACACACAATCACATAATATATATATATATATATATATATATATATATATATATATATATATATATATATATATATATATATATATATATATATATATATATATATATATATATATATATATACATACACATATATAGGTAAAATCGTTCATCATTTCAGTTATAAAAATGTAATAAGTGCTCCATAATTTTGTAAAAGTTTTGTTACTTTGAAAAAAGCATCCATATTTTCTTCCTGGAAAAAAATCGGTATTTTCAAAGTTACAAGAGTTTTTTTTTACAGTTTGAAAAAGGTCAATCTTAAAAACTCAGCATGTTCAGATCTGAAAAAAGTAATTTTTTTTCTGAAAGTCTACCCATTATTTAGCCATTTTCCATAAAGTATATTCTTGTAGCTTTGATAATGCATTGATAGTTCCATTTCGAATTAGGAAAACTTTCATATATCTTCGTAAAGTCCTCAAATTTTTATATAAAGAATTAAGCTTCAAAGTATATAATGAAAAACATATTAACATACGTACGAACCAACATGATATGTTACAACATATCATGAACATTGTAATATTGATATTACAAAACTTTCCATATGATTTATGTTATCGAATGTCTTGTTTAAGATAATAATAATAATAATAATAATAATAATAATATAATAATAATAATAATAATAATAATAATAATAATAAGATACTTATAGTAGCATGAGTCTTCATACGGAGAAACAACTACAATAATAATAATAATAATAATAATAATAATAATAATAATAATAATAATAATAGCAACGTTTCAGCCTTTCATAGAGCTGAATATCCAATATTCCAAAAGCAGTAATGCAAATGCGCTAAATAACTCGCAATATTTCTTTGTGACCTGTGCGCGACAAAAGGTTTCCATGCATTAATGGAAATGCATATGAATATAAAAAAAAACACCCTATTGAACTCTGCTTTTAAATGTATCTAACACCGTGTTTTCCACGAACCTCACTGTACGAGGCTAAAGTGAAAACTTACCTCATTCTTTCAGCCAGTGTATGGATCCAGCTATTTTTTTTTACAAGTACTCATAAGTAAACACAACATCAAGCAAAACTCGCTCTGTGGTTTCCCACCCGCCAAAGGAGACGGACTGAAAGTCGGCGCTACGACAAGCTTTTAAGCAACTTGAGAATAAACGGCTTTAAGTAACTTGTAGGTAAACACACACACACATACACACACATCAAACACAAACAATATCTTCAAGACACTGCGGCGTAAGTAACTTCTACGTGATTTGTCAAGGCACTTGGAAAAATACGACCGGTCCTTCCGTCCACTTATAACGTCTACTTACAGCAAATTCAGCAACGCCGTGTGATACATCGCAATAACTACGGCTAAGTAAACTGCAACCGCCCCCCCCAAAATCCCTTACAGTGTTTGCCCACTATTTCGCAATTGGTCCCATTTATCGCAGTCATGAAAACCTCCTCCCACATTTCCTCTTCCAATTTAAGCGGTTCCTCGAGTGACCAGCGTGGACTGGACACGCCTTGGGTCTTACCAGGAGAAACAAAAGAGCAATTTCTCTGACTATATCTCTTCGGTATGTGTTAGTATTTGCCAAGCAAACACTTTCTTTTTTTCCGGGCGAGTGCCTGGTTTGTGTGCTAAGTGCTCCTTGGACATAAATCAGGCTGGATTACGGTAGGCGAAATGGATCTTGGGCTCTTATGGGGTATTGTGGCAAGGGCATTCAATCATGGCCAGGTTAATCGCCATGATTTTTATGACGGCAGAGTGAGTGTGTGTGTGTGTGTGTGTGTGTGTGTGTGTGTGTGTGTGTATGTGTTAGCTTTTTATGACCCAGGTAAACATCTGCCTTCTCAACATCCTGAAATATTTATACCTTATTATTATTATTATTATTATTATTATTATTATTATTATTATTATTATTATTATCTCAAATAAAAAGAGCAAGAAAATAGCGCTTTTTATTTTTCAGTCTAAATGTATTACAAGTTTTCCTGGAAGCTTTCCAGAGCCTGTTAAGCTTCAATCATCAATCTCAGTGACAATGTGAGCTTAGCAGTCTCTCGAAAGCTTACTGAATAACTTTTAATACCTTTGAAAAATAAATATTTTACTATTATTTATTATTATTATTATTATTATTATTATTATTATTATTATTATTATTATTATTATTATTATTATTATTATTATTGTTATTATTATTATTATTATTATTATTATTATTATAATTATTATTATTATTGTTGTTGTTGTTTGATGACCTTTCTTACAAATATTATTATCATCATTACTATTATTTTACAAAACCTATCAAATTTCAATCAGCAATACTGATAAAAAGCAATTATCATAGTAAGCTATCACTTAGACCTAACAAATTAGCCTGCCCAGTAGCCTATGTACAAAGGACAAAATAATAAGCGCAATATTTACTGCCACATTTTTCAGTAGACGAAAGAAATAACCCAATTAGAATAAGGGCAAAATATTAGAATGACGCTGACCTTTTTTGTCGTAAAATAACAAATGAAAAAATACGGAAAACCTTATGTCTATTTATGTATGTATGTATGTAATTTATGTACGAGTATGTATGTGTATGTATATGTATATATATATATATATGTGTGTGTGTCAATATAGGGACACATAAGCGTACTATGCATACATATATGCATAAAACATGAATAAACACTCGCTTCTTTAAGTAAAAATCTATACATGTTCATTATCATTATCTTTCTCATCGCTACATCCTATCGACAAACATAAGTGCACATTTAAACACATTCATATATATATATATATATATATATATATATATATATATATATATATATATATATATATATATATATATATATATATATATATATATATATATATATATATATATTATATATATATTATTATGTATATTAATTAATAATCTTTATAATTCCAAACATTCTTCCAAAAGATTTAAACACCAACGTTTTCCCCGAAAATAACAGTAACAATAATGAGCGAAGATCCTGTAATTATAAAGAATTCCTCCCATCACATTCTCTCACAATTTGTTTTCTTGGCGTACGACCAACAAAACAAATTATTTGAGAGAGAGAGAGAGAGAGAGAGAGAGAGAGAGAGAGAGAGAGAGAGAGAGAGAGAGAGAAATATCGTCACAAGCCAACAAATGACCGGAGCGGTGTGTGTGTGTGTGTGTGTGTCAAACCACAAACGGGCGGCCAATACGAAAATTATCGCAGTGGCGATTCCGTGTCAAGCAAGCATTTTAAGTTGAAATATTCAGGAGGCGGCAAAACGCTCGCTGAGTGGGTGTGTTTACCTTCTAACGCGGACCGAAGAGGGTGGTAGGGGGGTGAGGGGACTGGGAGGAGGGGGTGGGTGTCACCTTGGCTGGTGGGGGAGGGTATCGGAAGGCATCGCTGTAGGTGGAAGAGGGATTGTCTAATATCTGCATTAAAGAGAAACGCACGCACACACACACACACACACGGGTCACTTTGCTTAATTTATGGACAAAAAATGACAACAGCTCAATTACTCCTTTTTCCTTTCCAGCTCTCTCTCTCTCTCTCTCTCTCTCTCTCTCTCTCTCTCTCTCTCTCTCTCTCTCTCTCGCTCAAGTTTCTTTACCTGAATTCGCCTGTCACAAACGAGTCGCGTTTTATTTTCGCGTCGATCTCCCACTCGCGAACTTTTTCCTCCGCTTATTTTTTTTCTTCAGGGCTCTTGGACGTTCGAGGACTAAAGACCTTTTATTTTTTTTTTTTCCACAGGCGTTAAATAAAAAAAAAAAAAAACTAAAACACCCGAAGCCTAATGAAGGTTCGCTTTAAGGATTGACTTAATCTTCCCCCTTTTTTTTTTTTTTTTTAATCTTGCTTTTAAGGAATGAGTTTATTTTTCTATTGCGCCAATTCGCTTTTTCTTTTCAAACTGCCCCGCTCTTATGACTTTATTTGCATAGTTCAATGGGGGTTAGTGGGCGTCCCCGATAGTATCTCTCTGTGTGTGTGACGGGTCCTTTTTCGAAATTCGATGTTTTTGACGGTTATCATGATCAGCTGCGGAGGTCTTTGTGATACAGAATTATTTTGACAGTTATCAATACATCTTACATTAGAATATGCTATTTATTATTACTGTCATTATCATCATTTTGTTACTGTGCTACATTATGTTAGGGATACCAATTATAGCTTTGGAAAAGGAGTAAACAATGCTATGTACGTTCTCATACAGCTTTTACTATAATCGTAACTTACTGTAATAAATCTAATGTGATACATACAAACATTA
>NC_089786.1:7537500-7552500 GCF_040412425.1 Macrobrachium rosenbergii | reverse complement strand
TTTAATCATAAATTTTTAATAAATAATTCATAGCTCTCTCTCTCTCTCTCTCTCTCTCTCTCTCTCTCTCTCTCTCTCTCTCTCTCTCAAATGACAGTCTTAATCTATATTTTTTTTATTATAAATATAACATGTTCTCATCCTCTCTCTCCACACCCAGAAATTCCGTGCATCTGTTATCAAAACAACAACAATAATAATAATAATAATAATAATAATAATAATAATAATAATAATAATAATAATCAGTGTCATACAATATTCTGTGTGGCTGTAAGGAACTAACCTAGATACACTTCACAAATGCATTTAATATTTGTAAACTGTGCAACACTATATTGTCTAGGGGTGACTTATATATGAAAATGTCTCAGAATTATATGTACTGTAGACACATGAATGAGATCTGTCAATTCGTAAAAATAATTCAGAATTATATACTGAAAAGAGGTCAATCACATCAGGGAAATAATTCATAATTGTGGGCAGAGATGAATCGATGCACATTCGTTCGTAAAAATAATTCTAGAGAATAATTCCGAATTACAGATAGCAAAGAAGTGAAGCCAGTCATGTCATGAAAATAACTTATGGTTATAATTATAAGGAAAACGGTGTGAGTACATTTGAAAATAATTCAAAATTATATATGAAGGAAGTCGGTTTGAGTAAATTATAAAGAATATACAAAGAACAAAGTTAAACATTTGAAATAATTTAGAATTACATTTACTAAACATCTGTAATAATACAGAAATATATTTAGCAAACATCTGAAACAATTCATAATTATATTTAGTAAACATTTGAAATCAGTCAGAATTATATTTACTAAGCATTTGAGATCATTCATAATTACATTTCCTAAATACTTTGAAATAATTCGAATTATATTTACTAAACTTTTGAAATAATTCAGAAATATATTTAGATGTAAAATAAGGTTAGTCACTTCGTGGTGAAAAAAAAATAATAATAAAAAGTCAAAATTATATTAAGATAAAATAGAGTTAGTTACTCAGTGGTGAAACAATTTCTAAAAAATCAAAATTATTGCGTAATAAAAAAATGTCAAAATCATATTTAGATAAAATATGGTTACTTACTCAGTGGTGAAAAAATTTAAAATGTCAAAATTATTGTGTAACAAAAAATTTTTAAAATAATGTTTAGATAAAATAGATTTAGTGGTGGAAAAAAATTTAAAAAGTCAAAATTATTGTGTAAAAAATATCAAAATTACATTTACATAAAACAGATTTAGTTACTCAGTGGTGAAAAAAAGTTTTAAAAAGTCAAAATTATTGTGTAATGAAAATATGTCAAAGGTTTTTTAAGATAAAACAGAGTTAGTTACTTTGTGGTGAAAAAAAATGTTAAAAAGTCAAAATTATAATTAAAAAATGCCAAAATTATATTAAGATAAAACAGAGTTGTTACCTAGTGGTGAAAAAATTTTAAAAAGTCAAAATTATTGTGTAATAAAAAAATGTCAAAATTATATTTAGATAAAATAGGGTTAGTCACTCAGTGGTGAGACAAAATTTAAAAATATCAAAATTATTGTGTAATAAAAAAAAATTCAAAATTGTATTGAGATAAAACAGGGTTAGTTATTTAGTGGTGAAACAAAATTTAAAAATATCAAAATTATTGTGTAATAAAAAAAATGTCAAAATCACATTAAGATAAAACAAGATTAATTACACAGTGGTTAAAAAAATAACAAAGTGAAATTATTTCAGGAATAAATTTTATTTTTAAATCATGACATCTGTCGGTCGAAATTCATACTTCACGGAGAGTAATAATAACACGTTTGAGTCAATTAACGATCCCAAATGCATGACGCCCCTTTTTATCAATTCAAATGACAGGCCATCACTAATTCAAAAGCGGATGAATGATTTAGCAAATACCATAATGCAGAAATATAAGTCACGTTTGCTTTATATATTTTCAGTAATTAATGTATACTACTAATGGCCCGTTATTTATTCACGCGCGCTATTTAATAGAGAGTATAATGCGCACGGAACTGACTTCATTGTACATCATACATTTTGTGAATGAAAGAATCAATCCGCGAATCTTTCTCGTTCATCTTTGATGAGGTCATTAATTGGTTAATTGTTGTCATTATTACGGCAGGACATTATCATGAAAAAGGGTTGGGTTAGAATTTATGTCATTATATATATCATTATATACATACATGTGTCCATAGTTTTCCATATACAATATATAATATATATACATGCATATATATGTCTATATATATAATTATATATACAAATATATATATATATATATATATATATATATATATATATATATATATATAAATATACATACATGCATACATACATACACATTTAAACACTCCCATTACACAAATATTTTACGTATGCGATTATCCATACTGACAAAAAAAACTGACATTACCAAATAAACGTATAAACATGTAACAACACACAAAAAAAAATAACACAACCAACAGTCTTACTGTATATAAAAATATGCATACATATAACTGAGAATTACCAGAAAAATGAAAAAAACATCATCAGCAATAACAAAGAAAAACGTTCAGTCAAAAAATCAGAAATATAAAAGAAAAAACTTCCTACATCTCAATCCTTCCTCGTACAAGACTTCCTTCACAGTAGCAACAGCCTCCCTCATCTCCAATTTGCATCCTACTAGCATCCCGGTATCCTGCGTCTTACCAGAGGGTGTCGCTCCTTAATCCTTCGTCCTTTTTTCAAGCTCCCCTGCAGGATGGGGCGGCGACCCCTCTCGCCCATTTTTATTTCATGCCCTTTCTTCTACGGGCCTTGGGGACTCGGGGCTTAAAACTTAGAAACGGGAAAAAAGGGAAATATGTTTTGAAATCCTTTTTTTTTTTTTTTTATTCTTCGCCTATGCTACTTTTTCTAACAGGTCTGTTTCTCAGATGGGCTGCTGAACAGACACACTTTTCAGATGGTCTGACTGAAAAAAGACAAGTAAACAGACACGCTTCTCAGATGGTCTGACTGAAAAACAGGCAAGTAAACAGACACGCTTCTCAGATGGTCTGACTGAAAAACAGGTAAACAGACACACTTCTCAAGTGGTCTGACTGAAAAACAGGCAAGTAAACAGACACGCTTCTCAGATGGTCTGACTGAAAAACAGGTAAACAGACAAACTTCTCACATCATCTGACTGAAAAACAGGTAAACAGACACGCTTCTCAGATGGTCTGACTGAAAAACAGGTAAACAGACACGCTTCTCAGATGGTCTGACTGAAAAACAGGCAAGTAAACAGACACACTTCTCAGATGGTCTGACTGAAAACAGGCAAGTAAACAGACCCACTTCTCAGATGGTCTGACTGAAAAAAAGACAAGTAAACAGACCCACTTCTCAGATGGTCTGACTGAAAAAAAGACAAGTAAACAGACCCACTTCTCAGATGGTCTGACTGAAAAAAAGACAAGTAAACAGACCCACTTCTCAGATGGTCTGACTTAAACAGACCCAAGATGGTCTGACTGAAAAAGACAAGTAAACAGACCCACTTCTCAGATGGTCTGACTGAAAAAGACAAGTAAACAGTTTCTCAAGATGGTCTGACTGAAAAAAGACAGACAGACCCACTTCTCAGATGGTCTGACTGAAAAAAAAGACAATAAACAACAGAGACTGAAAAACAATAAACAGACCCACTTCTCAGATGGTCTGACTGAAAAACTGAGTAAAAGACATCAGATGGTCTGACTGATAAACAGGCAAGTAAACAGAACCACTTCTCAGATGGTCTGAATGAAAAACAGGCAAGTAAACAGACGCTTCTCAGATGGTCTGACTGAAAAACAGGCAAGTAAACAGACACGCTTCTCACTTGGTCTGATTGAAAAACAGGTAAACAGACAAACTTCTCACATCGTCCGACTGAAAAACAGGTAAACAGACACACTTCTCAGGTGGTCTGACTGAAAAACAGGTAAACAGACACACTTCTCAGGTGGTCTGACTGAAAAACGGGTAAACAGACAAACTTCTCACATCGTCTGACTGAAAAACAGGTAAACAGACACACTTCTCAGGTGGTCTGACTGAAAAACAGGTAAACAGACAAACTTCTCACATCGTCTGACTGAAAAACAGGTAAACAGACACACTTCTCAGATGGTCTGAATGAAAAACAGGCAAGTAAACAGACGCTTCTCAGATGGTCTGACTGAAAAACAGACAAATAAACAGACACACATCTCAGAAATTTAAACAGACCCATTTCTCTGTTGGAAAAGCAGATAGGTAAACAGAAACGCAAGCATATAAACAGACAAATACGCAGAGCGACACAGAGAAAAATATACGAAGTTCTTAAAACCTGGGAAATGACAGCTTTCGCTCGGTCTGTTTCCTAACAGACAAGCAGACGCGTAAACAGACGCACTGGCAAACAGACAGGTGGACAGAGTGACGCCTGAGAGAGAAATACATAAACGTTTTAAAATTCTGAAATTGCCAAAATTTTTCTTTTTTATTTTTTATTCATTTTTAGTTCTTACCCTTAAATCTATTCACAATAAGTCTGTTTCTTGCACGTTCTGAGGAACGATTAGACGGATAAAAAAATGATTGACAGAGTTAAAAAGACAGGTACATGAATAAACTCATTAATCTCCGGAAACGTTACCTTGTATACACACCTATTTTTTTTTTAAGGTACTGAGTAAGCAATAAATAGGAGAATAAGCAATAAATAGGGGAATAAGCAATAAATAAGTCGATAAGAAATTAAACAGGTCAATAGACAGAAGTTTCAAACGACCAACTGACAGGTGAATGGACGGAAAGGCGACAGAGTGATTAGGACAGGTTAATGTACAGATTTTTGACAGTATCTTGAGAATAACACCATTGCTCTTAACTGTAAATAAACAGCTCTAAAAACTAAACATTATTCTTGCTGGGTTAAATGTATTTTTTCTTGCAAATACATATTCCCTGCAGGAAATAGATAAGCGCAGCAGCTTGCCCGTGCCGACGGCCTTCTAGATATTAAAACAGAGAGAGAGAGAGAGAGAGAGAGAGAGAGAGAGAGAGAGAGAGAGAGAGAACTAAACTTATCAAGAACGTTTCTCGTAATTTTTAAACCTGACTAGTTCTCAAGGCGGAGTTCTTAGCAGTTTTGTGAAATACTGAGGATATAATCAAAATGTAAATATTCAAAATGTAAATATTCGAAATGTAAATATTTTTCCAGCATGGATTTACTCCCGCATTTTTACGTGCATCTGAATGTGCATACACAAACATAAGTACACAGTGTTTTTTATTATATGTAAACATAACACTTTTTTTTTTTACCTGTGCCACCCTTACTAAAGAAAGATATTAATTATTACTGTATATATATATATATATATATATATATATATATATATATATATATATATATATATATATATATATATATATATATATATATATATATATATATAAACATCAAATGTCGCACTGTAAACCTGAAATGTCTCTACAATGTATCACCTGACGTATGGCAAGTTCTACGTGGTCAAGGTATCTCTCTAGGAGAAATTCTGTGGAAAACGTTTGATAAAGTTTTATATGCTCTCTCTCTCTCTCTCTCTCTCTCTCTCTCTCTCTCTCTCTCTCTCTCTCTCTCTCTCTGCAGGAAGGATTTTACAATTTGGCTCCAGTATGGAATTACTTGAGGTGATTTCAGCGTCCGATTTCATGTTATGGAATAAAGTCAGTTTGTGGCTATGTCTTCTTCTTGAGTGAATAATATCTTCTTGTGTCTTTGTGTAAATCCGGGTCATTTGTCTCGCATTATTATTTTATGAAGGAAATTATGCGTGAAATATATATATAAGGCCAAATGATTTCATTCACATTAATCCATAAACTAAACTCTGCTTACATGTTCAGTCTTCATTTCTCTTTATATCAATGTCTGTTCCTTGTGCCTGTAAAAAAATCTGTCTCCATTACGATTTTATGAATAAAAAAAAAGTGTGCATTAAATCCGACTGTTACATATATCATATTCCATAACTTCATCCGTACGAATTCATCAAGTAAATTCTGCATAAATGCTCAGAGAATATTTTTTTTAATCAATGCCTGCTCTAGTGCCCGTCAAAAATCTCCAACCATCTCGTCATTATCTTTTTATGAATCAAATCAATGTACGAAGTTCGTCCGAAACCGATGTGTTAGATATTAATGTCCAGAAAATCTTTTTTTTTTTTTTTTTTTTGTTAAAGTCGGCTCTCGAACTTGCAAAAAAAAAAAAAAAAAAATTCCCAACACTTTCTTCATTAAGATTTTATTAATGAAATCATTGCACGAACTTAATGCAATCAAAGTTTTGAGTATAATTGTTCAATGAATCTCTTTCTTTTTTGTTATCAGCGTCTGCTCTCTTTCCCGTAAAAAAAAAAAAAGCTCCAGCAATTTCTTCATTACGATTTTTTGAATGAAATAAAGCTGTGAATGAAATCAACGTAAGTAGTTAATCCGAGACCGAAGTGTTAAGTGTAAATACTTAGAAAATCTTTTTCTTTTATCCAGTGTCTGCATTTTTGACCGTAAAAAATTCCCAACAATTTCTTCATTACGATTTTTTGAATGAAATAAAGCTGTCAATGAAATCAACGTAAGTAGTTAATCCGAGACCGAAGTGTTAAGCATAAATGCTCAGAAAATCTTTTTCTTTTATCCAGTCTCTGCATTCGTGACCGTAAAAAACCTCCAACAATTTTTTAGTAGCAATTTTATGAATGAAATAAAACTGTGAATGAAATCAATGCACGTAGTTAATCCTAAACCGAAGTGTTATTACGTAGCTAATCCTAATTCGAAGCTTTATTAAGTATTAATGCTCAGAAAATCTTTTCCGTTTACCAGCGTCTGCTTTTTCGCTTGTAAAAAAATCCCCAGCAATTTCTCCATAACAAATTTATGAATGAAACAAAACTGTGAATGAAATCAGCGTGTGTAAACCAATCTTTAAACCGAAGTGTTGAACGCATCTTATTTATCAACCCCCATTCCAAATTCAGCATACATTACAACAGCGGCACCAGCGTTTAGCCAATTCAAAACTATTCCATCATTTGAGAGAGAGAGAGAGAGAGAGAGAGAGAGAGAGAGAGAGAGAGAGAGAGATTCTCCTTCCTTTTGACTATGCCGAAACTGTTGGCTGGATGCTTGGATGGCATACAGGCTCCATGTTACTACTCCATATATAACATCAAAACCCAAGTATAACAAAATACATTTGGAGCAATTTACACATACGCGTGCACAAACGCGCGCACGCACACGCACACACACACACAACAAGAGCCTCTTCTCCTCTCCCCCGTTCTGATTTCGATTTCTGGATGTGAAAACCCCCCTTGCGTCTGTTACACATGGTATTGACTGCAGGCATTTTGAAGGCTGGTGTGTATATGTGTGTGTTTGTGTGTATATATATATATATATGTATATGCATATATATGTATATGTATATATATATATATATATATATATATATATATATATATATATATATATATATATATATATATATATATATATATATATCGCGTGTGTATGTACGCGTGTGTTTGCTCAATATATAAGGCACATAAGCAACTCATACATACGCATACATGAAATGTAATAGGCATAACGCATTCGTAAAGACAAACATGTCAATTAAGCCACGTGCAAATTAAAAGCAGAGAATGTGGCTCAATAACTAAAAAAAAATTTTGTTTACTTTTCCTTATGCTTAATTGAATATCATTATTCAATGTCTCTATTCCTTATTAATTGATCATTGAAATATTTCTTATTCATCATTAAAGGCAATACTGGAATTATAAAAGAGAAATGCAAATTATTAGTCTTGGAAGGAACTAGCGTAAAAAAATATACGCAATGAAAAACTACGCACTTCCTGACTAGCTACTCGGAGATTTTCTTGGGCTATATATATACATATATATACTATATATATATATATATACATATATATATATATATATACATACATACATATACAAATATATATATATATATATATATATATATATATATATATATATATATATATATATATATATATATATATATATATATATATATATATATGTTGTGTGTATCGAATAAAACAATTGTGAGAAAGAGTGAAGAGATTGTCTCTCTCTCTCTCTCTCTCTCTCTCTCTCTCTCTCTCTCTCTCTATCTATCTATCTATCTATCTATCTATCTATCTATCTATCTCTCTCTCTCTCTCTCTCTCTCTCTCTCTCCGGGCTTAAGAGAGACGTGTCCGCTTTGGATCCTAAACTATAATCTTATTGGTCGGAACAATCTTTAGGAGGCGGGGCCAAGCGCTCTCTCTCTCTCTCTCTCTCTCTCTCTCTCTCTCTCTCTCTCTCTCTCTCTCTCTCTCTCTCTCTCTCCTCCGACTTCGAACGTCATTATCTATTATAGAATTTAGAACCAAGCACTTGCCGAGGAACAATAGGGAGACACACACACCAGATCCAGATTCCTTTACGGAAATCGTCGAAGATTCAATTAATTTTCGGAATCTCCTCATAAACAACTTTCGCAAGGTTTTCCTCGATTAAAAATTCATATAAAATTGGGGATATGAAATTGTTTTCTTTGCTTCCATTCGCGCTCGACTATATAAGGTGCGCTCGATTCAATTTGGACATAAATACCGCTGGCTGTCCCGGACTGTATGTAATGTACACATAATGTATATATATATATATATATATATATATATATATATATATATATATATATATATATATATATATATATATATATATATATATATATATATATATATATATATATATATATATATATAAATATATAAATATATAAATATATAAATATATAAATATATAATATATATATATATATATATATATATATATATATATATATATATATATATATATATATTGTAAATACAATAACCACCCGTGTATGGGTACCTCAACATAGTTTTAGTTTTCTTTGGAAGAAAACTAATGCGCCGGCTTTGTCTGTTCGTCCGCACTTTTTTCCTGTCCGCACTTTTTCTGTCCGCCCTCTGATCTTAAAAACTACTGAAGGCCAAGAGGGCTGCAAATTGGTAGGTTGATTATCCACCCTCCAATCACCAGGCATACCAAATTGCAGCCCTCTAGCCTCAGCAGTTTTTATTTTATTTAAGGTTAAAGTTAGCCATAATCGTGCTTCTGGTAACGACATAGGATATCCCACCACCGGGATGTGGTTAAAGTTTCATAGGCCGCGGCTCATACAGCATTATACCGAGACCACTGAAAGATAAATCTATTCTCGGTGGCCTCGATTATACGCTATAGCGACTGTACAGAAAACTCGACTGCGCCGAAGAAACTTCGGCAGATTTTTTACTTGTTTATCTTTTTAGACATAAAAGGTGAAATAGTTTCGAATACTGAAAGATATGAATCAAAACTATGATTTAGCGAACTTTAAACTCAAACCAATTTCTCATATCTCCTTCGCTATAGAAAAACCCCATAAAATGAGTGGGAACTTGACAATAACAAATCTTATATAAGGTATAAGCCACGGAGGTAAACAAAACTTTCGACCATGTAATGTATCTTTATTTGGAAAGGTATAAATTCCGAACAGGTTCAACTAGAAGAGTGAATGAGTCTATTGTCTTCTATTTTTCAGTATGCTCCACTATGCTCTTGCCTCAGGTCTATATGATGCTCTGATTTGATTTTGTTTTTCTATATTCATTAAAAGGCAGCAACCAGAATAACCGTTGATTGTACCTCCTTTATTTTCTCTTTCTTCCATCTTACTTTCCACTCTCTCCTGACAATTGGTAAATAGTGCAACTGCTTTGAGGTTTTCCTCCTGTTACACCTTTCAAACCTTTTACTGTCAATTTCTGTTTCAGCGTCGAATGGCCTCGTGGATCCCAGTGTTTGGCCTTTGGCCTAATTTCTATATTCAATTCAATTCATTTTCATTAAAAGCAGTGTGCTTTACCAAATCACCACTTATAGGAGCCAAAGATGGGTTGGTCATTCTAAAATAAAATTGTTCATGACAGAGAGATATGCCCAGGGTGGATTCATTGCACCATGAAATCATGGGAGCACTAATAATATGGAGTCAATTACCAGGGCGCTCCCATATCTTCAAAATCACTAGGGAACTAGCCTTACCTCATAACTTCGGCCATTAGTGACCGCAGTAACAGAGAACCGGGTCTAACCTTCAAAACCGTTAGGGGAACTAGCTTTATCTAACCATCACAGGAAGGTTAGCCTAACCAAAATATCACAGAAGGAACATGCATGAAGGTAGAGGCATTAGCCTAACATCAAAACCGCAGGTGACCCTGGCTAACCTCACAATCACAAGAGCAGTAGGCTAAACCGCAATCACTTGAGGATTGGCTTCATTTCCTTGCTTTTAAAGAGCTAACCTAACCTCACAATCAGTGGAACTAGCGTAACCTCATTTTCACTGCTTAATTATGTTAGCCTCACAGTTACACAAGCACTAGTTCGGTAAATCATTCCCACTCTGGGTTAATTTAACATCCCTTGCTGTCACTTCATAAAATAAGGGTCACTCACTAATTAGGATAACAGTCAATGGCCTCGCCTCACAACACGATAGGCTAGCCCTAAAATGGAAGACTGCATTATCTGCAAAATAAAAACTGAGAAAAATGGTAGATACTGCAGTTTTTTCTCTTGCCTTACTACTGATTTTGCAGATACTGCAAATGGGACCCCCTAAATAAGGTATTGAAGAATCACTCTGAAACTGCAGTAACTTGTGTATTAGTGTTTCACGAGCCCAATAGGTGGCATATTTCAATTTCGAAAATTTTGTAGATACTGCAGTTTTCATTTTAGGGCAGAATAGTGAGGACGCTACGCTTGTTAAAATGACCGCTTATAAAAGCTATTGTACACTGCCATCAAGTAAGGTTTAAGTCTAAATACATTGCCTCAACCTTTTACAGTTTCAATGGACATATCTCAAAATTAGGTGAATATTTTTTTTTTGGGGGAAGGAATGGACGAAGATATCATTATTTTAATTTTCACTTCTCTGGAATTTCAAGACTCATATTTGACTGTTTTCTTATTTGAAATATTTGTTAATAAATAAATTTGTTAATAAATAAATACACAATGAATATTACAGCAAAATAAATGAGTGTATCTACTTTTTTTTGTGTTATTGATGTGATATTTAACTGTTCACGTTTCCCTTTAATGACAAATGTCTTAAAAGTATACCTGTATCTGGAGCTGGCGTTTTTATGTACAGTGTGAATAATAATAATAATAATAATAATAATAATAATAATAATAATAATAATAATAATAATAATAATAATAATAATAATAATAATAATAATAATAATAATAATAATACTCATAGTGGCATGAGTCTTCAAATGGAGAAACAACTCCACAATTATGTATATGTACAAATATTTAAAGATAAATATGCACAGATTTATCTTTAAATATATGTACATATACATAACTGTGGATTTGTTTCTCCAATAATAATAATAATAATAATAATAATAATAATAATAATAATAATAATAATAATAATAATAATAATAATAATAATAATAACAGCATTCAAATGAAATGTAGTATGAAGGAAAATCCACATATAACTAGAGTTCCCTTTTCAAGATTTTATTTCAACATCTTAATTCAGTTAATCATAATTTCTTTTTATGAAAGTAATTATTCTCATGGCATAACAACGTCAGAAACAAAAATAAACCAAATAAATTACCTTGGATGTCATGTAGCGTTAGGAACAAGGTATCATGAAAGTCAGCCGGCTTAACAATTACTGACCTAATTTAAGTTAAAATAATCCAAGTAAAAAATAAAATTTTCTTAGGTATTTTGCGTTTTGTTATAATATTACGGCTTCCAATTTTGATATATCAGATATGGCTCTCAGGTCATTCTACTTGAACGGAAGAAGATCGCCGATTATCATCATTATTATTATTATTATTATTATTATTATTATTATTATTATTATTATTATTAGGCCTTTATTATTATTATTATTATTATTATTATTATTATTATTATTACTTGTTAGATTTTATTATTATTATGATTATATTAAAGAATTATTATTATTATTATTATTATTATTATTATTATTATTATTATTACTGCAAGAAAATTAGGGCTTCTTTTGAAGATTTTTAAGCAATTGATTATAACAATAAAAATTATTATTATTATTATTATTATTATTATTATTATTATTATTATTATTATTATTATTATTATTATTATTATTATAAGTATAACTTCGAGACATTAAGACCCAACTTGTGTAGATTTTATTCTAACTATAAAACTGACAATAAAGAATTCTTTAGCACTCAAAGACTTCTGTTCCTTTAAATCAGATGGGGTCAGTATCTCTCGGAATGTAAAGAATTCTTTATTTTTATAATAATAAAAAAAGATGCAGAAGAAGGAAATTTATGTCTCATGCATTTGTCAGAATATAATTACTTCTTCGTATGTCATTATTATTATTATTATTATTATTATTATTATTATTATTATTATTATTATTATTATTATTATTATTATTATTATTATTATACAACATGGGCGCAATAATGCTTGAGAAATCATGAAGACCATTTCTGATAAAAAGTGAAAAACGTAATTAAGGACAGGGAATCAAAGCAATAAAAATAAAACTAAATAAATAGGAACAAAAGAGATAGTAAAATTAAATTTCTCAATTGCATTTTCTATTTTCATTTTCCTATGTCATTTTTTCTTCCCTATTCTGTAAACGTCACGTATCGTCCATTCACAGAACTGCATTAAAAGGAATGGTGCCATTCAAGCAGCATTTAACAAGTAAATTACCCATTAACATTCAATCAATCAATTTTATATATATATATATATATATATATATATATATATATATATATATATATATATATATATATATATATATATATATTTTACTTATATATGGATATAATTTAAAATATTATATATATATATATATATATATAATATTATATCACCTACACCATTTTATATGGATATAATTTAAAATATTCACATATATATATATATATATATATATATATATATATATATATATATATATATATATATATATATATATATATATATATATATCCGATCTGTTCAAAGTTCTAAGCCTCGTATGAGTAGACTAATAAAAGGGTAAAGGGAATCAACAAAAAATAAATTAATAAACTTAAAATATAATGAATTACCGATTAGGCCTCTTCGCAAAGAACATACACAAGATAACCAGAGTGAAAAAACAATCTTAAAAAAACTCTACTCTCGAAACAAATCAAAAAACAAAAATTGCCAAAAAACACAAACATACACACACACAAAATATCACTCACCTTCCAAAACCAAAAATAAAAAAAACACTGCCTATCCAAATTGCAAAAAAAGACCCACAGAAAACTAAAAAAAAAATCACGACCTTTCCACCTACCCCTCTCCCCTCCCCTCCCCCCTCCTCCCCCCCCAAAAAAAAAAAAAAAAAAAAAAAAAAAAACAATGCAAGCTCTCCAAAACGCAATCATCCGCCAATCCGGGCCGACTTTAAACAAAAATCCCATGCCAAGTAGAGAAAAGACAGATAAAACTGCTTTCGGAATCACTTCCCATTAAGCAATTACAAGGCAATCTCAGTAGTTCAACTACTTCAATTGCTTGACAAATAGTTCAACTACAAAAGTGAGTTCCGGGGATTCGCCTCTTTAAAAAAAAAAAAAAAAAAAAAAAAAAAAAAAAAAAAAAAAAAAAAAAAAAAAAAACATGCATGTCGAGCCTCGGTATTAGCGGCGGATTGCTATTTTCATATGTCTCTGGTTTTCAAGTTCCTTAAAAAAAAAAAAAAAAAGCACGCTCTCGCTGTTACAGACCGATTGCTATTTTCATATGTCCCTCGTTTTCAAAAGTCTCTCTCTTCCGTGTTTATTAATATTGTTCTCGACGTTCTCACGTATACGATTAATTACGTCGATCTTAACAAATTTATTCAGCGTTAGATTTAATCTATGCGTTTTTTACAATGATATGTGCATAAATGATATATTTGCATAATAATTTGATTTTGACAGTTATTTAGACTTTACCACCATGTACGCGCATAAATTATATATTTGTATAATAATTTGACGTAGACAGTTATTTAGATTTTACCATCTTAAAGTTGATGGCCCTATTATTGTAACATTTATATACTATATACAATATACTTGTACATAACTGCAAACACTTTCGTCAATATATGTTCATTAATTAATTTACCTAATAAGATGACAGTGTGGACTAAAGGGATTATACAACTTTGGGCAGTCACCGCCATAATTACTTATATTTATTTTACTGGTGACCCAAAAAAAAGGTGCACTAATGAAAAACTAAAAAAAAAAAGTAAATAAAGTCCGGTTGGGTCTGAAAAACATCACATTGAGTATAAACTTAAATAAACAAGGAAAGAGAGAAAAAAAATAAACAGGTAATCAAACCAACAAAGCATGTCATTTTACTTTTTACCATGGATTATTATTATTATTATTATTATTATTATTATTATTATTATTATTATTATTATTATTATTATTATTATTATTGTACGTAAAAATAAGGACAGATATAATTCCTGAATTCTTTTCTGCACAAAAAAATTGTTGTCGCAATATTCAATAACGGTACCTAAATGTTCTTCATTTCATCTTTGTACGAATGTTTTATATATATATATATATATATTCATACACACACACACACATATATATATATATATATATATATATATATATATATATATATATATATATATATATATATATATATATATATATATATATATATATATA
>NC_089786.1:7512500-7532500 GCF_040412425.1 Macrobrachium rosenbergii | reverse complement strand
TCGGATCACAAAACTCATGAGAATCCTCAAAGCCAAAGCATTTCAAGAGTAACAAGACTAAACGCCGGAAGCGTCACAAAAGACGAGAAGGATAAAGCAAGACAAACGAAGTACCGTGAAAGACCGAAGAAACATAACAGGCATCACAAGAGGTAAGACACAAGACGAAGGCTTCTGCCGCAGTGTCATCACACAGGCGGCATCAAAGCCCTCCTACTCACCTGTGCCCAGGTAAGAGTACTGGAACCTCATTACGGAGCTTCCGGGCAACAGAAGTCGGTCATAAAGACTCAGAAACCAGAAGGTAATTGAGGCAATTAAAGCTCCAAGATGAGGTCTGTTGGAACGCTTGTGTATGCACATACACACACACACGCACATGCACATGTGCGTACACACATACGCACACAAGAGACCGATCGTCATCGTCGACGATAACAAAATCTCCCGATAATGAGACTCGAGACTTCAAACACGCCAGACACACCTTTGTTTCGGAATCACTGCATTCAGCTTCCCACCGCATGCGATGGTGGAAGGCTCCCTCTCTTTAAAGCGATTGAATAACCGATATCCTCATTAACAGGTTCAATCAATCATCAATTCACCCCCCCCCCACCACTTGGGGAATAATGAAGTCCATCTTGGGCTTCATTGAGTAGCCGGAGTTTTGGGGGGCTGGAAAAATTAACGACTTCACACAGGGGAAAAAGCTATTGAGTAAGACTCAATTAAAGGTCCTCAGAGGAAATGCGTGTTGCTATGCGATTCTGAAGCAGATCTGGAATTCTCTCGCAGTTTTCTGAAGGAAAACGGTGACATATTCAGAGTTTATTTCACAAGGAAATTAGTAACTCATTCCGCAGTATATTTCTGAATAAATTAGTAATTCATTCTGCAGTATATTTCTGAATACATTAGTGATTTATTTGGAATATGTTTCTGAGGGAAAACAGTGACTTATTCGGAGTTATTTTCGAAGTAAATTAGTAATTCATTCCGGAGTATATTTCTGAATAAATTACTAATTCATTCCGGAGTATACTTCTGAAAAGAAACCGCTACTCATTCAAAGTATATTTCCAGAGCATATTAGTAATTCATTATGAGTTTATTTCCGAAGCAAATTAGTAATTCATTCCGGAGGATATTTCTGAAGAAATTAGTAATTCATTCCAGAGTATATTTCTGAAGAGAAACAGCGATTCATTCAAAGTATATTTTCAGAGCAAATTAGTAATTTATTTCAGAGTATTTTCTGAAGAAAATTAGTGATTTATTTGGAGTATGTTTCTGAGGGAAAACAGTGACTTATTCGGAGTTTATTTCCGAAGCAAATTAGTAATTCACTCCGGAGTATATTCCTGAATAAATTAGTAATTTGCTCCGGAATATATTTCTGACGCAAATTATCAATTCATTCTGGAGTATATTTATGAGGTAAATTAGCAATTCATTCTAGAGAATATTTCTGAAGCAAATTAGTAATTCAATGCGGAGTATATTTCTGAAACAAATTAGAACTTCCTTCCGGAGTATATTTCTGAAGCAAATTTGTAATTCCTTCCCGAGCACTTCTGAATAAATTAGCAGCTAATTCCGGAGCATTTTTTAATAAATTAGTAATCCATTCTGGAAAATATTTCTGAATAAATGAGTAATTCATTCCGGCTGATATTTCTGAAGCAAATTAGTAATTCATTCCGGAGCGTATTTGTGAATCAAATTAGAAATTCATTCCGGAGTATATTTCTGAAGCAAATTAGTAATTCATTCCCGAGCACTTCTGAATAAATTAGTAGTTTATTCTGGAGTATTTCTGAATAAATTAGTAATTCATTCCGGCGCATATTCCTGAAGCAAATTAGCAATTCATTCCGGAGCTTTCTGAATAAATGAGTAATTCATTCCAACGTATATTTCTCAAGCAAATTAGTAATTCATTGCGGAGCATATTTCTAAATCAAACTGGTAATTCATTCCAGAGTATTTATGAAACAAATTAGTAATTCAGTCCGGAGTATTTCCGAATAAATTAATAATTTATTCCGAAGTATATTTCTGAAGCAAATTAGGAACCCATTCCAGTGTATATTTCTCAAGCAAATTAGTAATTCATTGCGGAGTATATTTCTAAATAAAACTGGTAATACATTCCGGAGAATATTCCTGAAGCAAATTAAATAATTCATTCCGGAGTATATTTCTGAAGGAAAACGGAGATATATTCAGAATATATTTCTGTAGCAAATTAGTAATTCATTCCGGAATATTTATGAATAAATTAGTTATTCCATTGGGAATATTGCTGCAGTAGATTAATTATTTCTTCGCAGCACTTCTGTAGCACGTTAGATAATTATTAATTCTTGACATTTCATAAACAGATTGGTAGTTTATTCGGTCAATTTATTTGAAACAATTAATCTAAAACAAGATACCAGTTTATTCGGAGCATATCGGAAGTACATAAATATGTTTTGAATATTCATAAAAGACAAAATAAATTGCTTCTGCTCACTTCTGAATGAAATTAGTTACTCGAATCCTCTGCAAATCTAGTCTGTAAATTTTTAGAAATTTATTGAAGGGAACGAGTAACTTGTTCGTAAAAAAAAAGTAATATATTCGGAATATTTCAAAACTTGATTATGACTTTTAGAAATTTATAGAAGGGAACAAGTAACTTGTTCGTAAAAAAAATAAAAATAGTAATATACTCCGAGTATATTACTATTTTTATTTTATTTCAACACATGATTATGTCTTTTAGAAATTTATTGAAGGGAACAAGCAACTTGTTCGTAAAAAAAAAAATAGTACATATCCGGAGTATTTTCAAAACATGTTTATGACTTTGGTTAGTTAAACTTTTACAGCAAATTGGCTATCTAATCAGGATTATTTTCGAAGTAAATTTTTCATTCAACAGGTGACATCCTGAAGCAAATTAGCAATTTATTCAAGAGTATTCCTGAGCTAATTCCTTCTTCGCGAGAGATGAAAATTTATGGAATGATGACGTCACGGGAACTTCAAACTTTCTCAATAAATTTGAACCCAATTAAATCCCTTCCGCTAATGTCACTAACTGCAAATGAATTACCTTGAATAAATCTAAATGTAATGCATGCAGTTTGTTTAACGAATTACAAAGAATAACGCAAATGAAAGCTTAATTTCATAATTATTCGGCCAAATGTACGGATTCCCTTCAAACGTGCTATTATACTTTAAAATACCATAACAACCATGACGTTAATAATAATAATAATAATAATAATAATAATAATAATAATAATAATAATGAATTCTAAAATAGCTACCACTAATCATAATATCATAATGCTCATTATAACTTGCACAGCTAGATACCTACAACCACACCGTAATAACATAATTTTGCTCATTTTATTTATCGAAGGCAAATACCAGAAGTGTATCCTTGGGGATGGTGTATCGGGGAGAGGGAGGAGGAGGAGAGAGAGAGAGAGAGAGGGGGAGGGGATGGATGGAGGACTGGTTTGAGGCATTCTTCAATAGGTGTACCAGGTAGCAGTACTACAGAGGTATTGCCTTTGCACACACAGGCGAAAAATGTTCCCACACGGAACCTGCTGCTGCTGCTGCTGCTGCTGCTAGTGAGGTTCCTTGCTTTGGACAAAACCGAAGGAAAGGAGGTTGCCCCAAAAAGGTTTGGAGCGAGGGGGTGGTGGGGGGGGAGGGGAAAGGGGTTGAAAGAATGAGAGAAGACGAGTTTGATATCATGGGATTTGAGAGGTTCAAGTTACCATTCCAAGCGGAGGTATTTTTCGGCCAACGGTGCATCATGGGGTATATGATAGTTATTGGAATTCTGAGATTATTTTGCCCGAATTCAACCGTAGAAGTGATTCCTACTTTTAAAACTTCTCCCGACCATTTCAACCTGTTTACAAAAAGCCCAGTAATTAAGGAACGTTGTGAGACGCAAAAAAAAAGAAAATAAATAAATAAAAAAAATAATATTAATAATCTTGTGATAGAGCAAAAACCTAATGTGGAATTTTCAGATGAACTGGCACAATTGCAATTATCGAAAAGTTTGTTCTTTATAATTTTATCATATTTATGAAAGAGTAAATAGAGCATCATGAGATAAGTAGGTGTCATCCCAATTTTCAAGATATTTCCACCAATTTCAACCTATTTACGATTGAACGAGAAACCATGAGAAGCACAGACGAAATAACTAGTTTGAACCTATTTTTCTCATTTTAACCAATCAACGAAAAAAATAGAACAGAATAGAACATACAATTTATGCCAAAGGCTGAAAGGAAAACTGAGAGTAAAAGGTTACAGAGATTACAGAGATTACAGCATCAAGGAAAGTAACATGGAAGAAAGAATACGAAAGGAGTTAAAGTAAAAAGAATGACAGGGGTTACAGCAGCTAGGGGCCGAAGGGACGCTGCAAAGAACCTTAAGCAATGCCTACAGTGCACCGCGAGTGAGGTGCACTGGCGGCACTAACCCCCCTACGGGAAATTAACGAAAGAGACACCATCAGATCGAAGGACCTACAAAGACGCAATTCCTATTTCCTATTGCCAACCTAAAACCTGTTTACTAAAAAGACCCAATGGAGCATTTGGAGACACGTCCCCGTAACAAACGGTGACGGCAAATCTAAAACGGGACTGATTTTAGGACAAACGCGAAAACTAAGGCCTTGAGGAGGCGGAGGAGGAAAGCGCAGGCGCGCCGAAATATACGAAAACCATTGCTCTCTCTCTCTCTCTCTGCGCTTAGTCGAGCTGGAAGAGATTTTACCAGGACCTGAAAGAGATTTCAGTTTATTGGTGGGCATGTGGAAGGGGGTAGAGAGAGGGTGGGGGAGGAGGGGGAGGGAGGGAGTTGGGGGGGGTAGGAGGAGGGGGGAGAGGGGGGGTCAGGACAGTGGAAACATTTAGCACAAGGTCCGGGCAGTCGGGAGAGGAGAGATAGAATATATGAATTAATTCAATGAAACACAACTTTCGTGCTTATTTACCGGTGGCTGGAATATGAGGCCCCAGAAACAACGCCCTGTAGTTAAATCCTTTGCCGTGCTAGGGCCTACCACACGCCAATTCAATTCCGGCGTGAGGAACGGGGCCAAAGAATATTTCTCTCATTTTCACGTGGGGGGCCTCTCTCTCTCTCTCTCTCTCTCTCTCTCTCTCTCTCTCTCTCTCTCTCTCTCTCTCTGTCTTATTCTCTCTCACAGACACACACAGAGAAGAACACGTTTCCCAGAGACCCAGGGGAGGGGCTCCGGTTTACATAGGACACTATTGTGGCATATATATATAAAAAAAGGAAAGGGTATTGCTCAGAAGATATTAAGGCTATACGTATTTGGTCCGTATTTATTGAGGTTACGTAAGGGAATATTGCCCGCGCTGCTTCGGATGACGAATGGTTAAAAGAGGGCCGATTTCTAATTGCGCGTTGTGGAATAAATTTAACAAGAGGTGGAATTTGCCACGTTCCAGAAGAATATGAAGAAATCCTGTTAATATAAATGTGCGCAGAGAAGATACAATCTCCTCCATACATGCATATATGCATGTATTCTGTGTATTTTCATATAAATCCGTATTTCTTCATACAGGGAAATTCAGAAGTTTGGAAATTCAGAAGTTTAGTAATAACCCGAGAGAGGAAAATTAATTTCATATTGCCAGATTACCAGCGCGCATCATTATCATAATTATCATCGTCATAATAATACTAGGAGTCATTATCATCATTATTATTATAACTTTTACTCTGCAAAACTTGAATAAAAAAAGTTCACAGAACGTAATATACATCCTGGATTAATTAGTCTTTTAAATAAGCATTGAAATAAAACCTAATTAGCATTAATTTTGGACATGATATTATAATAATAATAATAATAATAATAATAATAATAATAATAATAATAATAATAATAATAATAATAATAACTTAGTATTATTATTTATCAATAATACCTTAGTAAAAATTTAAAAGAACACTTAAATAGAACGTGGTTAACATTCAGAGGAGTTATAATAACAAAGTCAATAATAATAATAATAATAATAATAATAATAATAATAATAATAATAATAATAATAATAATAAATCAATAAAATATGAAATATTGTGAAATAAAACATGATTAATCAGTCATCTAAAGAAGGGTAATAATAATAATAATAATAATAATAATAATAATAATAATAATAATAATGGAGAAAGAAATCCATAGTTATGTATATGTATACATATTCAAAGATAAAACTGAACAGTTTTATCTCTAAATACAAGCACATATACATAACTGTGGATTTGTTTCTCTATTTCAAGACTCACGCTACTATGAGTATTTTAATAATAATAATAATAATAATAATAATAATAATAATAATAATAATAATTCCACGACACGCACGTAACACGTAACACTGGCATTTGATACGTGTATAAGCTCTTGTTCCTTGCTGCACGCGACACTTGAAAAGACTCATAATTGCAGCGACACTCAGGCGCCATAATGCCGATTTTTATCGCATATTACGAATGCAGTTAAATATTGTGATTCAAGATTAGACAATATACAAAAATAATAATGTCGGGAATGGAATAACTCGCCAAATTACTTTAGTACACATTTTTTAACTTAATTCTATACAGAAGCTTCAGTGCCCTCGCTGACCTTCACTATTGCGACGCTAATTTGAATATCAGGCTCATTACATTGCAATGGTTCGCACCTCCAGCTTAATTCTTCAGAAGTTTCAGCGCGCTCGCTGACCTTCTCTGTTGCGACGCTAATTTAAATATCAGATTTGTTGATAAACCCCGTTTATTTATCTTAAATCTATATCCGAGCGCGAATTAGATTTTGACAAATCAAAAATTATTTTTTTTTAAAATGAAAGTACAAATGGACACGGAAGACAATAAAAAAACAACGATCAAGAAAAAAGCGTTTGTAACTTTATGTTATTCTACATCAAATTACAAATATATTGATAAAGTATATCAAATATTTCCCACCATAAAAAACGAAAGAGGGAATTGTGTTCCTAATGAGTTACACTATTTAGATTGACAGATGAATTTATCAACAAATTAAAAATTCTAATTTTTTTAAAATGAAAGTACAAAACGAAGATGGAAGACGAACAATAAAAAAAACAACTAAAAGTTGTGTTTTTTTGTTGTTTTGGTGTCAATAGGCTTCTCCCCAAAAATCAGCAAAAGAATGAAAAAAACATTTCTTCTAAAAACTATGAATATATGTAAAAAAAAATTAACAAAAAAGGAACGACTTTATGACAAAATATGGGTAAAAAGTACAAGGAAAAACATTGATGAAAACGAAATTATAAAAAAAATTTAAATCAGTATAAAATCAACCGCTAAAACGAAAACTTATGTGACAAAAGCAAAAAAAAAAAAAAAAAACCAACAACAACAGGCGCCTAGACGTCAAAAATAAAAAAAAATTATAAAAACAAAAGAAAAACAAAAAATCCAGCAACTAAAACACCAATTAAGAATAAGCCCATATAGCAATTTAGCAAAAGCAAAATAAAACCCCCCAAAAATAAAAGAATAAAATCAACAAAAGGAGACGTCTAAACGTTGAAAATAAAAAAATAAAAGAAAAACAAAAGGAAAAGAAGAGAAATCCAGTAAATAAAAGACGAGGCAACACTAGCAAAAAAAAAAAAAAAAAAAGAATCCGGGGAGCACTGAATCACTTCGTCAATAAAAAAAATACAAGAAAACAAAAGTAAAAAAAAATGAAAACCCAGTAAATAAAAACCAAGAACGCACTGCCCCAAAAAAAAAAAAAAAAAAAGTCGAGGAACGTAGTATCACTTCGGTAATTAAAAATGTAAAAAAAATCAAAGAAAACAAAAGTAAAAAAAAAAAAAAAAAAAATCAAGGAAAACAAAAGTTAAACAAAAGTTCCAGGAAATAAAAGCCAAGACAACACTGGCCTCCCACCCCAAAAAAAAAAAAAGAATTCGAAGGGCGTAGCATCACTTCGCCAATTAAAAAATTTTAAAAAACCAAAGAAAGAAAAAGTTAAACAAAAGCCCCAGCAAATAAAAGCCAAGGCAACACTGGACCCCGACCCCCAAAAAAAGAAAAAAAAATAAAAGTCGAGGAGCGTAGTATCACTTCGCCAATTAATAATTACCTTGGCAGTGTTCCATAAACATCCCTAATTAAACAAATGTCGTTTCGTCATCATCATCATCATCATCATCATCATCATCATTGCCGGGCGTCTAGCGGAGCGCTTTTGTTGTCTTACATAATAATTCATTAAATCATTTTCAATTACAATCGCTCTGTGCCGACTGACAAATGCAAACGTGCAGGAGGAGGAGGAGGAGGAGGAGGAGGAGGAGGAGGAGGAGGAGGAGGAGGAGGGAGGAGGAGGAGGAGTATAGGAGGAGGAGGAGGAGGAGGAGGAGGAGGATGGAGGAGGAGGAGGGGAAGTGTATAAGAAGAGGAGAGATGGAGGGAGGAGAAGTGGAGGAGGAGGAGGAGGAGGAGGGGAGGGGAGGAGGAGCAGGAGGAGGAGGAGGAGGGGAGGAGGAGGAGGAAGGAAGGAGGAGGAGAGGAAGGGAGGAGGAGGAAGGAGGAGGAGAAGGAAGGAGGAGTGGAGAGGAAGGAGGAGGAGGAGGAGAAGGAGGAGGAAGAGGAATAGGAGGAGCAGGAGGAGGAGGAGGAGGAGGACGTGGGAGAAGAGGAGGAGGAAGAGTGGGGGGCGGTTTGGGGGGGGTGCAAGGCAAAAGGGAAATTCACTACATAACGACAAACACGGAATTAATATTCATTAGCGAGCGGGAAATAAACACATAAAATGGAATTACGCGAAAATCAATACGCAAGTTAATAGATATTAAATCACACAGAGCGCATGTTTGTTCGTGTACTCATTCGTAATAACGCATTGTGTCAATGCGCCTGATATTCCTTTTATATGTCCGGGCACAGGAAATAGTGTAGGAGAGTGAGAGTGAGAGATAGAGTGAGAGATTGCGTGCGTGCGTGCGTGTGCGTTGGTATGCCTCTGGAGGGCTGGGTAGCAGGCTACATATATATATATATATATATATATATATATATATATATATATATATATATATATATATATATATATATATATATATATATATATATATATATATATATATATATATATATATATACATATATATATATATATATATATATATATATATATATATATATATATATATATATATATATATTATATATATATATATATATGTATTTGTATGTCTTGTACTATGTATATATGTATGTATATATATTTATATATATCATACAATATATATTAAAAACCAGATAAAATACCAACATTCACATAAGAAAAATTAAAGAGATGAAAATTATAAAGAGGATAAATAATGAGAGATAAAAGAGAGAGAGAGAGAGAGAGAGAGAGAGAGAGAGAGAGAGAGAGAAAGGAAAGTTGCCCAGAAGCCTTCATGCACAGGAAAATGAGAAAGAACTAAGAAAAATGAGAAAACGTGAGATAGAAAGTTGTAACCTTGACGTCATCTTACAGACGAAAGCAAGAAGAAAGTGAGAGAATGAGTTTTCAGGGTGGAAAGTGAGAAAAGAAGAGGAGGGAAAAAGTTACCTCGAGTCTTCATGAGTAAGAAAGTAAAAAAAAAAAAAGAGAGATTAACTGCCTAACGTCTTCATAAAATTAAATTGGGGAGGGAGGAGGATTGAAAGTATAACAAACTTGGCCTACAGCCTCTCTCAAGAAGAGAAAGCGAGAGCAGAAAACTTGGAATAGAGAGAGAAAGCGAATGAGAAAAAATGGCTTCCTCAGTGAGAAAAGTGAGGAAAAAAATTTAGGAAGAGGCTGCGCCGTGTCTGCGTCAAGCCAAAAAATAGAAAGTCTACTATAAAGAGAAAGCGGTAATAGAAAACTGGAATAAAGAGAGGAAGCCTATGAGAGGAGATGCTTTCTCAGTAAGAAAAAGTGAAAAAAATATATCTGCTTTGAGTACAAAAATAGAAAGTCTAAGAAACTTGGCCTGGAGCCTCTCCCACGAAGAGAAAGAGAGAGAAGAAATTTTTGGAATGAAGAAAGCGAATGAAAAAAATGGCTTTTTCAGACAGAAAAAGTGAGGAAAAAAAGTAGGAAGAGTCTTGTCTACCTTACAGAAAGTCTAAACAATGGGCTCAGAGCCTCTAAAAAGAAGAGAAAGGGAAAGGAAGAAAACTTTGAAACAGAAAGAGAAAGAATGAGAAAGCGAGAGAAAGAGAGAAAAGAAAGTAACCCCTCCCCACCGAGCAGAAAATAAAACGAAGCTCCTCTGCTGAAAATAGCAATCAAGCTCTTAAATATCAATCATTGGAAATAATTATTCAGGAATGATGGGAAGGGGAGTTTTACCGCCACCTCCCTTCCCCGCGCGCGCAAAAATGGCGCAAAATGCAGCTCCCGCCGAATTTTGCGGAATATATATATATAAATATATATACATATACGCGCCCCCCTTGCACGTCCAAGAAGAAGGACCTTTATATAAATTCATGAAACTCAATATAACTTCAGCATTGGAGAAATGCCTTGCTTTTTTTCCTTCGATATTCATGCATATTGAGTACTCTCTCTCTCTCTCTCTCTCTCTCTCTCTCTCTCTCTCTCTCTCTCTCTCTCTCTCTCTCCTCGACCAAAACATGCAGACTTAATGGATCAGGTTATTATTATTCATGTGAGGTATATGTCTATATATGTTATATATATATATATACACATATATGATACAGGTATATAAATTATGTATATATATATATATATATATATATATATATATATATATATATATATATATATATATATATATATATATATATATATATATATACACACACACACATATATATATATATATATATATATATATATATATATATATATATATATATATATATATATATATATATATATCATATGCACACAAAACACACATATACATTAGTTAACCACCTAATGACAAACAGCCACACCCATCTCCTGAAACAGCATCAACTCATCCATCATATGCATAAACACAAACATCACAAAAACACACAAACACACACACACACATACATAAAATACCTTTTCAGAATCCATCACGTTTCCTTCCGAGATGAGATGAACTTGGCAAAATGGAAAATCCCCATACGAGGAGTATGAAGAGGAAAGAGGAGGAGGAGGAGGAGGAGGAGGAGGAGGAGGAGGAGGAGGAGGAGGAGGAGGAGGAGGAGGAGGAGGAGGAGGAGGAGGAGGAGGAGGGAGGAGTTTCCCCAAAACCCCATTATCTAGCCCGGACAGACCCCAAGAGCATCATCGCGATATTCGCCTCATTTCTCCGGTTCTGTAGATCTTTATGGGACGGCTAATATGCTAATGAACATAACGCGGCCTTACGTGGGCTTCCTCTCATCTTGGTCTTCTTCGCTGTGCGTGTGTGTGTGTGCGTGTGTGTCTGTGCGCGTGTGTTCGTGTGGTGTGGCATTTTGGAGGGCGCGGAATTCTGGGCGGTGGCCATAAAGTGGGAGGGGTGCCGAGAATGCAGTTATTTTTTCGGGAGAAATGGCTCTCTTGTTCCTTCCAATACTTGTGTTTTGAAGGCCATTGCAACGGCTGGAAGAAGAAGAAAGGGAGGTTGTGGGGGGGGGAGAAGCGGGGAGAGGGTGGGGTAGAAGTGGCGTTTTTGGAAAGGGAGCGATTTCTTGGTCTTTCCAGCGCGTGTCATTTTGGGGTCTTCCCTTTCCGAGGAAGAACGCAATTTCCAGGGAACGTCCAGCTTGAACTTAGTATCTTCACGGTGTCTCTGATATGAGGCAATATAAAACTATTAGTGGAGAACAAAATTTCCAGGAAGCTTCCGGGACCGTTGCTGAGGTCTTTCCAGAGCTTCAAATCTCATCAGGTTTTGTTCCTCGTCGCTGCTGACTCCCCAGCTTCAAAATAATTTTTGTTACCTCTAATTATACCTAAAACCTTCTCTTCTCCCTTGGATGGGTCTGATCATGCGGGGCGACTATTAGGCATCCACTATCAATGGCTGGATAATTATTTGGGATTCCATTTGGGATTCCATTCTTTTCAACTGGATCATTTATAATCCTTTCTCAGGCATTCTTTTCCATCTAAATTTCCATTTCGATCATTGTACATTAAGTCAATTTCCATGAAATGGTTTATTATTTGGGTTCCAGTCCCATCAACTGAGTCATTATTTGGCTTCCATTCCCATCAATTGGATCATTATTTGGCTTCCATTCCCATCAACTGGATCATTATTTGGCTTCCATTTCCATCACCTAGATCATTATTTGGCTTCCATTTCCATCAACTGGATCATTATTTGGCTTCCATATGCATTACATGGATCATTATCTGGCTTCCATTTTCATCATCTGGATCATTATTTGGCTTCCATTTCCATCAACAGAAGCGTTATTTGGCTTCCATTTCTATCACCTGGATCATTATTTGGCTTCCATTTCCGTCAACTGGATCACTATTTAGCTTCCATTTCTATCAACTGGATCATTATTTGGCTTCTATTCCCATCAACTGGATCATTACTCAAGTTCCCTTCCCATCCACTGGATCCCAATCCAGAATTCCCTCTAAGAAACTGGATGACCATTCAAAAGACTTTTTTATTTTAACTGGACGACAAATCTTCGGAATAAACTCTTTACAATCATCCAGAATTCTTCCCCAGAAATGGACAATGATTCATAATCACAATCACCTGCTAAATGATCATTTACTAATCGTCCCCGCTTAAGTGGGTGATTACCTACTTCCTCTTTAGTGGTGATTAGTACTAGTCATTTGTGCCAGAACTCCGCAACATCTGAAACACTTTTTTTTTGTTTTGTTTCCTGTCGTTTCGGGGTTACAGTTGGCTGACCTGCATTTAATGTTTTTCTATGAAAAGATTCCTGTACTGTATTTACTGTGTATTTTTGTGTGTGCATTCATATATACAGACAGACAGATTATATATATATATATATATATATATATATATATATATATATATATATATATATATATATATATATATATATATATATATATATATAAATATATATATATAATAGATATATATTATAACCACATTTAAGACAATCTATATCCATTCACATACGGATAATTGCGTGCGTCCGTCCGCTCGTATTGATATAGGTCAGCGTATAGAATAACACACCGGCGACTGAACCGCCATAATACCACTCCCACAAAAGGAAAATTATATATATACACACACACATATATATATGTATATATATATGGCATAGCCGGGGCTCGAGAGTGCCCCACAATCGCAATTTAGCGTAATATTCCTGCAATTACATACCGAATGGAATTGAGTCCAGTGAAATCTATATGCAAGTTAATATCGTCAACCCATCCTGCCTTCTCGGTTTTAATACCAGTCCCAACTACGACTCAATCCTATTTCGATCTGGCTGAAGGATGGGTGGGTGGGTGGGTGGGTGTAGGGGAACGGGGGAGGGGGGGGTTGAACCTAAGTTTCATGGGCGCCGATGGAGGGGTCGGGGATGGTGGGGGAAGGCATATGTTCCATGGGCGCCATCATCATCATCATCTGGCAAGAGGTGGTTGAAGGAAGAGAATAATGCCCATAAAGAGAATGAAAGAAGGAAGAAGCAGAAAAAGGAAGGAGTGAAATGAAAGTGGCTTGAGGCGAAGAATGAAAGAGAGAACGGGAAGAAAAAAATAAGAAAAATAAGAAAGGAGGAGAAGGGAAATAAGGACTTAAGGTGGAAAACATGAATTAAAAACAAAGACAAAAAGAAAAAAGCTAAACGAAAGTAAAGATAAATTTAGGGGAAAATAAAATATAGATGATGGGACTGGGCCTTATTATATGAAAAAAAAAATGCAATTAAAATTAAAGCAATGAGAAGGGAGGAAAAAAATTTCAGACGTGAAAAAAACCTGGTATACGAAAAAAGATGAGTTAAAAAAATAATCAAGGATCAGGCAAAAAAGTTCGCCAGAAAAAAAAAAAACACTGAATTAGAGGAATAAAGGAAGAAGGAATTTTACGTATAGATAACATACTAACGATGAAAATAAAACGATAAAGGTAATAAAGCCTTAAGTTGTCAAATTGAAACATTTGAAAAAAAAAATTATAAAAAAAGAAAAAAATTGTAATAAAAAAAGTCATCAGAAAATTTTATTAGCTAAACAAAGAAATATGATGTACTAAATTAAATTCATACTGAAAGCCCCAAACCCCCAGGGAAAAAGTTAAGGGAAAATGTGCAACAAAACAAGATTGAAATTTAGAAAAGGATGAAAACAGCAAACCAAAAATATTGATGACTACAGAGAATTTATGAAGTCGACGGAGCCCAAACATAAATTTTTTAATAAATGCTATTGAATTAATTTTGTGAAGGCATTGAATTAATTCATTTACAAATATATCGTTAGCGCATTTTTATCACGATACTAGAAGGATGCATTTTATCACAATACCAGAGGGATGCATTTTATCCCAATATTAGAAGGATGCATTTTATCACAATACTAGAATGATGGATTTTATCCCAATACTAGAAGGATGCATTTTATCCCAGTATTAGAAAGATGAATTTTATCCCAGTACCAGAAGGATGCATTTTATCCCAATACTAGAAGGATGCATTTTATCCCAATACTAGAAGGATGCATTTTATCCCAATGCTAGAAGGATGCATTTTATTACAATACTAGAACAATGCACTTTATCACAATACCAGAAGGATGCATTTTATCCCAATACCAGAAGGATGCATTTCATCACAATACCAGAAGGATGAATTTTATCCCAATACCAGAAGGATGCATTTTATCCCAATACCAGAAGGATGCATTTCATCACAATACCAGAAGGATGAATTTTATCCCAACACTAGAAGGATGCATTTTATCACAATACCAGAAGGATGAATTTTATCCCAACACTAGAAGTAAGCATTTTATCCCAATTCCAGAAGGATAACCTCCTGAGGCAAGACCTAAATAAATAATCGTAGCAAGCTACAACCAAATCGTATTTCAGAATTCCAGAGTCGTTCAATCAAATTGCAGAATGAAATGAATAGTGCTAAGCTCTTCAGTATATGAATATTAATTTGGTTGACTTGTACACATCACTGTTTACCTATTATGACTTGAACGGCTGGCGTGTATAATCTCTAAGGCTAATAGGAGTTTTGCCATTACAGTCATATCGATGGGAGAAAAAATTATATGATAATGCAAAAGAGTAATAAAAGGTGCCGAAAAATAATAATAATAATAATAATAATAATAATAATAATGATAATAATAATAATAATAATAATAATAATAATAATAATAATAATAATAATAATAATAATAATAAGAAAATACTTTATTTTTGCAAGGCATAGTAGTTCTAACAATGAAAAGAATAATGTATATTTTAATCTCTTTCGCATAATAATAATAATAATAATAATAATAATAATAATAATAATAATAATAATAATAATAATAATAATAATAATAATAATAATAATAATTTCCCCTCATGCCTCCGAACCTCACACGAAAAATATCCTCTACCAAAAACAAAATATAATAATACACAAAAAAATAAAATATTTGTTTTAATGTCTACCTTTTATTTAACAACAGCAAAAACTGCAAATAAACACCCATAATTAAAACATAAAAAAATTATAAAAGATATATTTCAATGACACAATGTCCAGCAGATGCCAAGACGGTATATCTAAGGTAAATCCTCCCTATATTACCTCTGAGACATTATCCTAATTAATCCCTCATGAAGAGGCAAGCACTTCTCACCATCTGGGGTGCTGGTACCTCGTCTTGCTGCTAATTAGTTTGTGAGCGTGTTTGTGTGTGTGTGTGTATTAATATATATATATATATATATATATATATATATATATATATATATATTATATATATATATATATATATATATATATATATATATATATATATATATATATATATATATATATATATATATATATATATATATATATATATATATATATATATATATATATATATATATATATATATATATATATATATATATATATATATATATATATATAATATATATAAATTTGTCTTTCACTTATTTGTGATCGAAATTAACGTTTTTATTTTTGTCTATTATGTGACTACATGCACACAGACACACAACACACACACAAACACATATATATACGTATATATGTACAGACACACACATATATATATATATATATATATATATATATATATATATATATATATATATACTGTATATATGTGTGCGCGTGTGTCTGTGTGTGCTTATGCGTTCACATAACAAACAAAAAATAAAAACGTTATTTCGATCACAAAGAAATGAAAGACACAAACAGCATCAGCTGCCAAGCAGAGATGATAACCGCCCTGCATTTGTCAAAATTTAATCCTGCGGGAATCTGACTAAGGAATTTTAAATGTGCACGCGCATTCATTATTCAAAACGGATTATTCATTACACTAAATATCCACTCACTCCTGCTGGCAATAAGAACTTTCAGGGGACGACTGCTGAAAGTTAAAAATAAACATGGACGTAATAATAATGTCTACAGAGATTAAAATGTAGCTAATTTATGTATTACAGTCTCATCAGATGATATTCTTTGCAACTTATGACAACTATTTTTCAACAGAAGAAAATGTTCTGGAGATCTTGGAAGACTGCAGTATCTGCTAAAATACAAAACTGAGAAAAATGGTAGACACTTCCTTGCCTTACGACTGATTTTGCAGATACAGCCAATGGGGCCCCCTGAATACTCGTGGAAAACATTGAAGAATCATTCTGAAACCGCAGTAACTTGCGTATTAGTGTTTCAGGAGCCCAGTAGGTGGCATATCTCAATTTCGAACATTTTAGAGATACTGCAGTTTTCCGTTTTAGGGCAGAATACCCGTCTAATTTCAAAGCCAAACTTAAGTAAGAAACTATCCCAGTCTGATATAAAAGCTGAACTGAAGCAAGAAACCTTTCTTATTGACAGAAATTAACAGGTGACACCACCCAAGCAACGTTTATGCCAAGAGCCATTCCTCTAAATCACCGTACCTTTTACCCCTTTTTTTACATAAGCCTTCTTTTTCTGTTAGTTTTGTCTTCTTTTACCAATTGTTTTCCAAGAAGATTTTTATCATGCAATGCATTACTACCCTAATACTATTCTCCTTGCATTTTAATATATTTTTATCTATTTATTGATTTATTAATTTATTTTTTCTCTCTGTATTTCCCTTTACTTCTTCTTACTTCTTCCTAATGAACGCCATATTCTTTGGGAGCTTGAATTTCAAGTCAATGGCCCATGTCGGCTTGTTCCATATGAATAGGGTTCATCTTCTACATAATAAAAATAATAATAATATCATTACTTTTTACCATAACTGCTCCCTACCGAGTGTGTACCTCCTACCACCCTTACCATCACAATATGCCTCGCCATGAATACCCTTAGTCTATACCACTGCAGTGACCTCTTCCAGGAAGACCCTTACCATTTTACCACTTCATTCACTGAAAACTCGTGACCACTATATTCCGATCAGGGAAATTTTGTCAGAAACGTCAACATTTGCAATTAATAAAATTATAAAGTTCTTGAAAAATTGCTATTTAAGTGAAAAAATATAAATAAAAATATATAAGAGCAAATCCTTGGGGTCAGAACTCTGAGAACTGATAATCAGCTCAGTGGTCCTGGAAATTCTATTTTAATAGTAATAACTACATTATATGAAGAACAGAACCCTTCACCTTAAAAATCCACCATTTGCATGAAGGTCCATAACCCTTACACCCAGTCCAATAGTACTCCTTCATCTCCTTCATGAAAGCCCATTAGTTGACGCACCAATCCCCATCCCATAAGAACCCCAAACTATTTACTATTTACCACTATTCCATCATTTTTCCCAAGAGGGGTCCCCTTTGACCACCAAAAAAAGTCTAGCCCCCCTTTCCATGACAGACCCTGAACCACCTTCACCTTCCATGAGACACCAAGCGCCTTCCATGAAGCATTTACCCCTTCCCCTAGCCCTACCCCTACCAAACCCCCACAACCACACACAACACCTCCCCCCCCCTAAAAACTGCAAGAGAAGGATTGGGTGTCAGCGTTCGTACATGTTTCTTTCACTACACAATATGACGTGCCAATGTCCTTCTATAGTATTCTCGTCACACCCCCTTCTCGTGATGTGTCTGACCTGTAGGTAAATTATACAAGTTTCAGCATCCAGGGAGGGAGGGGAGGGGAGGGAGGAGGAAGGGAGGAGAGAGGGAGCCTTCCAGACCAGGATGAAGCTTGTCACTTGCGTCCCATCTTGCATGAGGTCACCCCTGCTCGGCGGTTCTCTCCTATGCAAAACGTTCGGTGTAACAATATCGCTTGTTACGGGGTGGAGCAATATACTCGTGTGATATACTGTGTGAGTGTGTGTGTATTATATATATATATATATATATATATATATATATATATATATATATATATATATATATATATATATATATATATATATATATATATATATATATATATATATATATATATATATATATATATATATATATATATATATATATATATATATATATATATATATATATATATATATATATCGTCTGTTTTTAAAACTAAGAAAACAAGTGAACAAAATTAAATGCCCAGCAGATAAAAGCAGAATACCCGGATTTTACGTTTCTCAGTCAAGGAAGAAAATTCTATTAATAAAATGAGGAACGGAAAAGAAAACATGAAGAATCTTAAAATTACTGATAGAAGCGATCGCATCTTCTTTCTTAAGACCCTCCAAGAAAATTAGCTTATAAATTAATCTAATAAAATTCTCATTAAACCTTTCTGGGTTCATATCTCCAGATGAACATAAATGTGAATGAATGAATACGGAAAGAAATGAAATCAGTAATCTTTAAACTGATTTTTTACAGAAATAAAAGTAAAAAAAAAAAAAAAAAAAACAATATCGAACATTCTTCTTACTGGTCTCAACAGATAGATGTAACCGGATTATATTGTCAGATCTAAATTTCTGGAAGGAATGCGTTAAATAAAAATAACAAAAACAGTATAAAAAAATATAATAGGTAAATATAAAATAAATAAGATGAATAAGATCCGTCAAATTAAAACCGAGGCTCCAAGAAGCTAACACCCTCAAATGACACTTTACATCGAATCAGCAACGAGACGGAACAAAAGAGACGAATAATTACTCACTCTCACTCTCTCTCTCTCTCTCTCTCTCTCTCTCTCTCTCTCTCTCTCTCTCTCTCTCTCTCTCTCTCTCTCTCTCTCTTTCATGCTCCTCCTCAAAGCAGCTGGTGCTGTTCCAGTGCTGAGTACATAATCGCTTTTTATTTGCTGAGACTTTGGGCTTCGCCATCGTCCTAATTTCAAATTCCGATGCTTGCTGCTTTTCCCGAAGGTTTTTATTTTCTCTCTTCTTTTCTCTCTCTCTATTCTTCTACTTTTTTCCGAGGCTTGGAGGCCGGAAGATCCGTTGCTCTTTCTTCGACTGGATTATTCTCTTTCTTTCTCTTTTGTGGTTTGACCTTTTCAATGAAGGATTTTTTCTTTTTTTTTTTATTTTCAGGGACTGAAGTACGTCGTTGGTGCTCTTACTCCGGGAAGATACAGTGCTCTCTCTCTCTCTCTCTCTCTCTCTCTCTCTCTCTCTCTCTCTCTCTCTCTCTCTCTCTCTCCACTTTTGTATGAATTCGGGGTTGGGAAAGATACTTTATTCTCTCTCTCACTGTCTCTCACTTTATTTCTCCTTACTCTGTATTACATTTAAAACATTCCATGAG
>NC_089786.1:7505000-7510000 GCF_040412425.1 Macrobrachium rosenbergii | reverse complement strand
TTTCCCCCGTTTCCAAACTCGTCCCCCCCCTCCCCGCCCCCCGCCACATCCCCGCCCCCTTTTAAACTGGTTCCAAGTCTCTAGCGATTCCCTCTCTTTGGATAAAGCTGGCTTGAGGAAATTCTGGAATTAATCCCCCTTCCCTCCCTCTCTGCCCCCGCCCTATTCTCTATAACGCCCCAAAAACCGTTACCCTTTCTCCAAATCCTAACTGAACGCCGCACCCTTTTCCAAGACACGGTTTTACTTTTAATGGTCCTTTTCGAAGATCAAAAGTATCTATGAAAATAACGGTCCTTTTCGAAAAGCAACCTTTTTGGTAAAAATAACGGTCCTCTTCGAAAATCAACAGTTTTTATCAAAATAACGGTCCGGTTCGAAAATCAGAAGTTTGTGTGAAAATAACGGTCCTTTTCGAAAATCAACCGTTTTTATCAAAATAACGGTCCTGATCGAAAATCAAAAGTTTATGCGAAAATAACGGTCCCCTTCGATAATCAACCGTTTTTAAGACGTTTTGATTGTTGAAGCAACGCTGGATGAGGAAAATTTTGACTAGAATTTGAACGGTCTTCGCTGCCTCTCCTTATATTCATATCCTTCATTAATCACCATCTCATTACCCGGCCCCCCCTCTCAAGATTCGACAGTTCCTGATCCAATATTATCTCAACGGTATGGTTTGTGAATTCCAAAATATCTTTACCTTGTTTTTCGGGTAACCTCTGGCTTGAAGACACGATTCTGAACTTGACCCCATCCCATTTTTAACCCAAAATATATACCTAACACTGCTCCGTATTCATTTCGATGATTCATATTATGAATCTGAAATTTTGGTTAGGATTCCATCTGTTTGGACGAGCCTGGATTTAGGAGATTTTAATATTTCCTCACACCTGAACTACCCCCAAAAATCGCTCGTTTCCCACGTGTCTCCTTTATCTACATCCAAAGTTATATCCTTAATTCCTTCAATTTGCATAACGCTTGGTTGAGGAGATTCTGGAATTAGCACACTTTTATAACCCAAGAGTCGGTTCCTCCATGATCCGTCTGAATTTTAACAATTAAATTTGTTAATTTAAAAATATCTGCATGATTCTTTTTTTTTTTTTTTTTGGTAATGCTTGTTTAAGAAGATTCGGAATCGCAAGTTCACAATCGATGTTAACCTCAAAAATCAGACCCCAACCCGCTTCAATGTTTCTTTCATTTCAACGACCCAGTTCGTAGATATCAAATTCTCTCCAGTATAACTTTTTTCTTATATAGCAAAGGATTAAGGCAACGATTCTGAAATTATTACCTGTTCGACTTTTATCTCAGCGAAATCCGAACTGTCTTGATTTATAAATTCAATAGCTAAATTATCTAATTTTTGACAACCGTAGATGCAGACGAATCTTGGTTCTGAAGTTAACCACAAACCCACACATACGTGGCCACTTAAAATCAACAGGTCCTCGTTCTTTACGATAACGGTCCGGCTTTGAAAACAAAATAAACCACCCGTTGATACCCACATCTGAAATGATCCCAGTCCTTCCTTTATCTCTCCATAAAACTTTGTCTTCAATTTATTTTGTTTAAATTATCATAACTGATAAAAATCAAATGAATATACCGTCCCTTTCAAAATAAGAACGTCGCCCTATACGTCAAATAGCAGCAAAAATCTTCCAAATCTATCTTTGTTATAACGATATATTTGGCGAAAAATACCCCCTATTAATAACCCTTCCCCTCCCTTAACCCCGCCCCCCAAAATGAAGGAGCCCCTCCCAAAATCTAGCTACACTACGGCTATCCATTGTTAAATTAATCGGTTGCTGAATCCAGAGAAATATGTTTTCAGGATAACTATTTACGATAAATGACTTAATCACCGATAAATTGTAATATAATTACTTACGATAAATGAATTAATTACCAATAAGCTGTAATGCAATTACTTAACATAGATTACTTAATTACCAATAAACTGTAATACAATTACGATAAATGACTTAATTGCCAATAAATTGTAATACAATTACTTACGGTAAATTACTTAATTACCAATAAACCGTGATACAATTGCTTACGATAAATGACTTCATTACCAGTAAGTTGTAATGCAATACTTGCGATAAATGACGTAATTCTCAATCAATTTTAATACAAGTACTTACGATAAATGACTTAATTACCAATATATCGTAATACAATTACTTACGATAAATGACTTAATTACCAATAAATTGTAATAAAATAACTCACGATGAATGACTTGATTACCAATAAATTGTAATACAATTATTTACGATAAATGACTCAATTATAAAAAAAATTCAAAACAGTTACTTAAGATAAATTACTTGTTTCTCAGTCAATTTGAATAACTCATTAGCTACCATAAGTCATCACAAAAAGTAATGTGAACATCACGGTTATCAACACTATGTGCCAAGTCAGATATATATAAAAAAATCTAAAAATTTAACATATGCAATAAACATGACAATGACTAGACCTCTTATCAGGATCCAACAAAAATATCACCAAATAAATCCCAATATATTTTTCGGAATTTTCCCATCGCTGTGTTCAATTTTTATAAAAAAAAAGACAAAAAATTATCACAATGAACGGTGCGAATTTTGACTATGCCTCCGCCACTAATAATAATAATAATAATAATAATAATAATAATAATAATAATAATAATAATAATAATAATAATAATAATAATAATAATAATGGAGAAACAAATCCACAGTTATGTAAATGTACATATATTTAAATATATGTACATATACAAAACTGTGGATTTGTTTCTCCATTTGAAGACTCATGCTACTATGAATAATAATAATAATAATAATAATAATAATAATAATAATAATAATAATAATAATAATAATAATAATAATAATAATAATAATAATAATAATAATAATTATACTGTTTTCGTCAAGATTACATGTTCGCTTACATATTAAATGTATTGTCAAAGCCTCTTTTAACTGCTTTATTTTTTAATAAATTTTCACACGATTTCTAATGGAAACTTTGAAACCAGATTCGCTACAATTATGTTTTTAATTAAAGAAATACTTTTGGGAACGCTGTTTTTCTTGTTCGGTGAATATCAAACTGTATCGCGCGGTGTTAATTTATATTCCGCCACATTAACACCCTTGTTAAATTTAACAAACTCTCAAATAGTACAGAAAAAATACTCCTTAATCTGGTGTGATATATATATATATATTTATATATATAATAATATATATATATATATATTTATATATATATATATATATATATATATATATATATATATATATATATATATATATATATATATACACATACATTATATACATATATATATATATACATATATATATGTATATATATATATATATATATATATATATATATATATATATATATATATATATATATATATATATATATATATATATATATATATATATATATATATATATATATATATATATATATATATAGTGCGTATCACAATATACCTGCGCATACCTTTACTTGTGCGTAATTTCTTTATGCGTATTTATATCAAAACCAAACTTGTATTAGCCCAGGCGTTCTTCGGTAAATTTTCCACCAAAATCGAAATGACCAGTAATCTAATATACAATCCCACACACCAAATTTACAAAAGTATTTTTCACATAAATCATTACAGTGCAAATTTATGTAAAAAACGCTGAAAAATACTCAACATAAATAGTCATATTCACAACTGTAAAAAAAAACTCAGTTTACTTCTTTCTATTACAAAGGAAAAAAATTCCTTTTCACAAAAATTTTTTGAAAAAGTACATTCGTAAAAAAGTCCTCATGCTAACGTGAGTTAAAAAAGCATATAATGTATGCTTAAAATACAATTAAATTATGCTATATTATATATAATTATATAGATACAATTAAATTATACTAAATACAAATAAATTATACTATATTATATATAATATATAAAGACAATTAAATTGTACCATATATATAACTATATAAATACAATTAAATGCAACTATATTATATTATATACATACAATTAAATTATAAATACCACTGAATTATAATTATATTTATGATCATAGGATGTGAAAGTGTGTAAATTGAAAAAAAAAAAATAACAGACGAAAAAACTAATAAGGGAGAAATAATTCACACCAAAAATATAATGTGGAAAACAATTTTCCATGCAAGAAGAAACAAAAGAGGATGAAAGAAAAATAATTTTCATGGTGAGAGAATCTTTTAAACAACAGAAAAGAGATAAAATTTGGAAAAATTAAATATTTCCTATTCATAAAAATTCTGGAATTTTTTTTTTTTTTTTTTCTCATCGATTTGGTGGAAAATAAAATCCTTTTCGCAGATATAAGAACATGGAAACAGCAGTCCTAAGCATCCGTATAAACTGTAGAGAAAAAATAATTTCACAAAATCTGATAAAACTACACGAAAAAATTCTTCCCAAAAGTTGTACAAAAACAAAAAACTTTGCTTCCAGAAACCTGAAGCTGGGAAAATAACAATCATCATTTGAAAGTCCTAAGTATTCGTATAAACTGTAGAAAAAAATCCTTTCACAAAACCTGATACAACTACACGAAATAAATTCTTTCCAAAACTTATAAAAAAAAAAATAAAAACTTTGCCTCACTGAAACAGGATGCTGAGAAAAAAAAGCAATCGTCATTTTCAAGTAGGAAATATAAAAAAGTTTTCGGCCTTGAAACTTACGAAACTGAAACTTTAAATAAATGACGATCTTGAATACAGTATAATCATTCTTTAGTTGGACCATGTTTGGAAAACGCATCAATTAAGAGAAGACGCGATTTTCTCGGTGACTTTGAATTTATCTCTAATAATCTGAAACGAAGTGTAATACAAGTCTGTTTATATGTGTATATACATATACATTTATTCATTTAAATAAATATAATATATATATATATATATAT
>NC_089786.1:7492500-7500000 GCF_040412425.1 Macrobrachium rosenbergii | reverse complement strand
CAGCTCTGCATAATATTTTCCGGAAAATTTGCTCTGCATAATTTTCTATCTGGTTCCTGGAACGTAAACTTTCCCCCTTCAAAGAATTACAATCTAGGGGTTTTAAAATGAAGTTACATTTCGTTACTTTTTTTTTTTTCCAAATGCCATTTTTATGATGTGACGTATCAGGATACACATAAAATACTTTCATATTCTTACTCCGATTTAATATGATTGTAAAATCCTATAATTTTGTAAAAGAATAATAACCCATTTGTTGAAATAGCTGAACCCACAGCTATCTTTTGAAAGTACCAAAAAATTATACCCTATATATATCCACTTTAACAAGTGAAGAAATAAATCTGTATTGGAGTCTGCTTTCATTTGTAATTCTAAATATTTGTTTTTGACAGATTATGCATTTATATAACAGGCATGCCTAACGCATACTGTGTGTGTTTATATATATATAATATATAACATACATTATATATATATATATATACGTATTTTATATAAAATATATATATATATATATATATATATATATATATATATATATATATATATATATATATATATATATATATATATATATATTATACGAACGTTCGCATGTATGCATGTGTGCGCATAGCAGAAAGGTAGAACTGTTTACAGAAGACTGTGAAATTTTAAGAAAACAAAACCCGTCTCAAAATTCTACCGCAAAAGAAAACGACCACAATAAATAGTTGTACATTACCTGCTGATGCTCGGGAACCTTAGGTACATTTTACTAAGCGCTTCTGAACACCAGAAGCTGAAGAGGCACTTTTTGAAAAGTGCCAAAGATCCCGACGACAAGCAGATAATATATATCGAAACATTACTGTGAATTTCTTTACACTATATGACCGCATATTTACTTATTCATAAAGGATGCAACTAGTCTTATTTATGAATATAAATTATAATACCAAGCTTTCAAAACCTTAAGCCAAATAACAAAAATAAAATCAACAAACTATGAATTTATATATATATATATATATATATATATATATATATATATATATATATATATATATATATATATATATATTTACATATATATACAGTATATATATATATATACACACACACATTATATATATATATATATATATATATATATATATATATATAAAACTACAACAATAACAACGACAACAACATCACAACCGTTTATCACATCAAGGTCTTCCTTCTCGTTTGCATTTGTAATAATATACCGACGATTAACATAAACAGCTTCATCAGAGCTGAAATTTTTAAAGTGATTATTTCAGTGATCTGAGAATAATCGATTTAATGTCCGAATTACCTGCTCTTTTTAATACAATCTCCGTTCCAGGAAGCGTTAAGCTGACAGGAATTCTTCTCTAATATCTTTTTCTTTTCGTAATAAACTGGATTTGTTTTCCGTGATAAAATGACTTTTCTGTATTGTCTGTTACTGAATTTCATGAGTTACGGTTTAACATGAAAGGTATTCGACGTCCAGAGACTTTAACGAAGTTCCTTCTTCCTAACTTTTTAGTTTCTATAAATCTATATATATATATATATATATATATATATATATATATATATATATATATATATATATATATATATATATATAAAATATATATACATATAAAGATATGTGTGTGCATATACTGTATATGTATATATATACACATCCCAACCCTCACACCCTCCCCCCCAAAAAGGCTTTATTATCTCTAATAAAAGAATATTTCCCACAAAAACCACCACAAAAATCTTCACCCATTTCTTTTTGTTATCCAAACACATTTTCCATCCCTCAGTCTCCCTTTCCCCAGAAAACTTTATCATCTCCAGTAAAAAAATATTCTCCCAAAAATCACTGCAACCAACTTCACCAATTTTTTTTTTAATCCAAAGATATTCCATCCCTCATGCCCACCTCCCTTCCCCACACAAAAACCTTATTATCTCAAGTAAAAAAAAAAGGATTTCCCCCAAAAAAATCACCTCAACCCCCCAAAAATCTTATCTCTAATAAGAAATATTTCCCCCAAAAAAACACCGCAACCATCTTCACCCAATTTTTTTATACAAACATATTCCATCCCTCTCCGATAAATCTTATTATCTCAAATAAAAAAAGTATTTCCCAAAAAAAAAAAATCACCACAACCATCTTCACCCAATTCTTTTTCCTTTTTTCTCTTTCTCTCTCTCTCTCTCTCTCTCTCTCTCCACGCCGAACTCAGACTTGTTATGGATAGTCGAAGTCTTAATTTGAATCACGATTATTTCACTTAATTGGCGCAATGAATATTAATGCAGGACTTTAATAAGATTTGTCTTCATTGAACGGATTCCTCAGATTAATAGAATAAACATGACATTCGAAATTATTTCCCTTCCACCGACCAACACCTGGCGTACACGATTTCACGCCCTCCTGTGTCTCATTCGGATATTTTGCCTTTGGGGGAAATTGTCTCATTTACCTTTAAGGTGGCTGGGAAAAAATTATGTAATGGCACTCAGTGTAGATACTTTTCCCTTCGTGGGCATTGGGAAAAATATCCAGTATTTATTGGAAAATTAAATTTATCATAAATATAACAAAACAATTAGCTAATGCAACTTGCCCTTCATAACTGGGTGATTTACCTTTAAGGTAGCAGGGAAAAATTAGGTAACGGCACTTGGTACATACACTTTTCCCTTAGTGGGTATCAGGAAAAAATAACCAGTATCAATTGGAATACAATATTTACCATCAAGATTATAAAAAAAAAATAGCTAATGCAATTTGCCCTTCACAATTTTATCTTTAAAATAAGATACATAAATAACCCAAATTAACTGAATTTTTCGACTCTGCCCTCAAGATAATGGGAACAACTAGATAGCACTACTTGGAATAGTAATAAAAAATATTTGATATTGCTATGAAAAAATATCTAGCATCACTAGGAATACATAAATTTGCCTTCAAGACAACAGAAAAAAATTGGGTGACACCATTTTACCTTTAAGATATTAATAACAAACAGTTAGTGATAATAACTGAATACAAGATTTTTACCTCAGATAACAGGAAAAAAATTATTTAATAGGCAGGTCATACATAATTTCACCCTAAAGATAAAAGTAATAAAAATAGCCAATATGAATCGGAATATACGATTTTAACGTCAAGATAAATCAAAGTAAGCTGGCACTACATTTCTGACAAGATATTACTCGAAAAATACCCATTACCACTTGAAACGAACGCTTCAACAATAATTGTTGAAGCGATGTTTTCGTTTCAAACTAATATAATCCGAAATATAATATATATATTGATATCGTCTATTATTCTCCTGAAACTTAAGCCATGACGTAATCCTACGACTTCGTTGGATATATATATATATATATATATATATATATATATATATATATATATATATATATATATATATATATATATATATATATATATGTATATATATATATATACATACATACATATATATACATATATATATATATATATATATATATATGTGTATATATATATATATATACATACATATATATACATATATATATATATATATATATATATATATATATATATATATATATATATATATATATATATATATATATACACACATATATACATACATACATACATATATGTATATATACATATATATGTATACAGTATATATATAATATATATATATAAATATATATATACATATATATATATATATATATATATATATATATATATATATATATATATATATATATATATATATATATATATACTATATATATATAAATATATATATATATATATATATATATATATATATATATATATAATATAATGTGACCTGATAACAGAAATTAAATTAATCAGGAACAAAATTCCAATCAAATTATATAATATGTCCCTTCAATCTCCTACATCACTTTTTAAATTACAAGTATAGAATGCTTACCCAAAGCAAGTGACAAAATCAATAAGATTATATTTCCTAAGATATTTTTATTTTCTAAAATATAAATAAAGTTCTGCGGTCAAGAAACATTTTAAAATCAGGCTTTTACAATACTCATGAGCTGTGACTGAAAGTTTTACTGAGGGCAAATATTAATTCCAATCTGGTAAATGTATATATATATGTTTGCAAAATCGCGCATGTCAAAATAACAAGGTTACTTGACATATAAGGCAAATTACATTGTCCGTAAGGTTATAATAAAAAATTATGAGCAACTTCATAATAAAATTAATAAGGAGAGCTCCCAAGTAATATTCTACCGATACAGGAAAATACTACTCAATAAATACACACACACATAGTATATTATATATATATATACATACATACATACACTATATATATATATATATATATATATATATATATATATATATATATATATATATATATATATATATATATATATACATATATATACATATACAGTATATGTATGTGCATATATATATTTATATATATAATATAATATATTATATATAAATATATTATTATATATATGTATGTATATATACAATATATACATATATATACATACATATATATACTCATACATACACGTTGATCATGCAGTAAAATGTCAGCCGATGATATAAATAAAATTATAACGGAATAATCACCAATATTCTATCTAGTTATACCCTCCTGTAACTGAACTGACAGAGCTCTCTTCTTCAGAAAGCATTGAAATTATCAGCAACATGTATTAAAAACATCCAGGAACATCAAAACCTTTGTTTGGGTTTTCCCTCTTTACTTACAAAGTTCAATTAATTCTCTTAAATCATTCATCAGATTAAATTGAGACCGGTAAATTGTCTGTTCAATTTATTCCTTATCGTCACAAGTATATACAAAAATAATTCATTAAGAATTGAATTTTTTTTTTATTACAGGTTAATATGATTCAAAGCTCTACTTTCTTTGAATGCAAATGAGTCTGATAAATTCTTTAACCTATAATTTTGAGAAGAGTCAATAAATTCTCTAAATTTCATATTTCTAATAATCTTTTTATGTGTTCAATTTATTCCTTATCTTCACATTTATATACAAAAAATAATTCAGTATGAATTAAACTTTTTTTTTTTGGCATTGCAGCTAAATATGATTCAAAAGCATAATTTCTTTGAATGCAAATGAGTTTGATAAATACTTTAAAGTGCAATAAATTCTCGACTCCTTAGAACATGCTCGGTTGGAAATTCCGTTCCAAAGCTGTTTTCATCCTCGTAGACTAGAAGACCTCTCAATCAAGTCTTGTAAAATATTTCACCTTTGGTTAAAAGTGAGCTCTGTAAATGCTTTATTCAAAATCTTTGGCGCGTTATTAGAGAGATCCATATTGCCCTAAAATGGAAAACTGCAGTTTATCTGCAAAATTCTCGAAATTGGCATATGCCACCCATTGGGCTCGTGAAACACTAATACACAAGTTACTGCAGTTTCAGAATGATTCTTCAATGCTTTCCACGAGTATTTAGGGGTCCCATTTGCAGTATCTACAAAATCAGTGGTAAGGCAAGGGAAAACTTCAGGATCTACCATTTTTCTCAGCTTTGTATTTTTACAGATACTGCGGTCTTCCATTTTAGGGCAGCATAGACCCTTTACACGCTGATTATCAATCAACAGAAAGGCTACTCTAATTTGAGTGCTATAGTCTTTAAATCAGTCTCATCAAAACTCTGTTTAAATTCTTAATGTTCTGACTGGAGAAACATCTTCATAAATAATCTTTCAAATTAAAATAATCTTTGATTACAGCCTAATTTGGCACATGTTCTACTTAATATCTATATTCCATGTTTTAAGCACTTTAAAATTCTCTGTTTCTTAGTCATAAATAAGGTTCATAAATTCTCTATCTAAATTCTTTACCATCTCTTTAAAAAAAAACTATAAAATCTTTGTAAAAAATTCCTTGTTCTTTGATTACAACTTCTAGAAAAAACAACTTCAAAGGAGTTTTTGTTTTAATTTCTTAAAAAAAGCTTTAAAATCTTTTTACAAAAATTTTTTGTTCTTTGAATACAACCCCTAGAAACAATACCTATAAGGAGTCTTTGTTTTAATTCCTCATTATCCGTTTAACATGAATCTAATAGTTCTCTGAACATAATTCATTCTCTTGTTACAAATTGGTTTGAAGAATTTTCTATTTGAAAAACACGTTCCTTGATGAAGACAGTTTTATAAATATATCCGTTTGACGCTTAAGCCTTTATTTATTTGTTTATTTATTTTTGCAAAAGAACTGGATAAACGAATTGTTCGAATTTTAAGTCTTTTATAAAAAAAAATTCTCAAAATTTCTTCTGTCTCTGACAACAAGCGAGTTCTACAGAAACTTAATTCACACGCAATTATTATTTGTAATAATAATAGAGAAGAATCAGTTTGATTCCTTTCTTGTAAACCTTCAACTTGAAGATTCTCTTTATCAAATAATATAATCTTTAAGGACGTAATTTTCTTAATGCAAGAATCATTTGTTTGTTCAAATTAATGTACAAGTTTTTAAAAACTTCAACTGACAAAATCGCTCAGTTCAAATGCTCGTTTTTTAGTTTTCTGTAAAAGAAAACTATTGTGCCGGCTTTGTCTGTCCGTCCGCACTTTTTCCTGTCCGCACTTCTTTCTGTCCGCCCTCAGATCTTAAATACTACTGAGGCTAGAGGGCTGCAAACTGGTATGTTGATCATCCACCCTCCAATCATCAAAACATACCAAATTGCAGCCCTCTAGCTTCAGTAATTTTTATTTTATTTAAGGTTAAAGTTAGCCATAATCGTGCTTCTGGCAACCATATAGGACAAGCCACCATCGGGCCGTGGTTAAAATTTCACGGGCCACGGCCCATACAGCATTATACCGAGACCACCTAAAGATAGATCTGTTTTCGGTGGCCTTGATTATACGCTGTAGCGACTGTACAGAAAACTCGATTGCGCCGAAGAAACTTCGGAGCATTTTTTTTATTTTATTTTTTACAAACAAAAGCGTCGTAAATGATTTCCTTCACATCTCGATTATATTCGACCAACGATGACTATAAAAACACGCGGAGATAAAAGACACACGGCGCATAAAACTCGCGAGAAGAGAAAACAGAAGCAATCACCCACTCATCCTTGTACCCGCAAGCTGCAACAGTCCAGGAGGGAGGGAGGGAGGAGGAGGAGGAGGAGGAGGAGGTAGTTGGAGGGGGAGTGGGTAAGCAAGACCATACTCCACCTCCTGAGGCCTTTTGCATTTTATGCAAGCCATCAAATCGGATTAAAACAGGATTCTAATTGGTCAGTCATATCAACGGGTGAATGCGCTCTAAGCCCAAAAGGAGAAAACTTTCCCCTAAAACACCCAAGGAACTACGTCCTCCTCCTCCTCCTCCTCCTCCTCCTCCTCCTCCTCCTCCTCCTCCTCCTCCTCCTCCTCCTCCTCC
>NC_089786.1:7480000-7482500 GCF_040412425.1 Macrobrachium rosenbergii | reverse complement strand
CTCTCATTTCCTCCTCCTCCTTTCCCTTCTCCCAAGCGCTCTCCCCCTTCCCATTCTCTTGTCTTTCTTCTTCGCCTACTCATCCTCCTCTTCCTCCTCCTCCTCCTCCCCTATCACACGCCCCCTCCCTCCCTCCCTCCCTCCCTTCTTCTGTGTGTCCTTCCATCCCTCCCAAAGCTACCTGCTTCCTCCTTCCAACCTCCACCTCCCTTTTTTTCCATCAAGTTTCCCCCTTCCTCCTTTACCTCCTCCTCCTCCTTTACCTCCTACCCACCAGGTGGTTCCCTCCCTCCCTCCCTCCCTCCACCCAAAAGCACTAGCCGGCGAAACTGTCACGCCTGAAGATATGATTATTCTTACCTGGGCCAGGTACAGCTCTTGTTTATTTTGGACTATCGGCTATAAAATGACACTGCTGGGTTTCGTTTGCATTCGGTTTATCATCCTTAGGCTACTTGACGGCAGGGAATTTAATGGCGCCGATCGCTGTAGCCCACCCCCTACCCACTACTACCCTCTTCCTACCCCCTAACCCCCTCCCCTCATCATTCCGTTGCCAATCGAAGCAATGCCTTTGATCCCCGAGAGATGGAATTAGGCTCAGAATTAGGCTCATCTCTTCTTCATTTCTTTGATAATGACGCTCCGGATTGCCGGTATCATGAGGACGAAGGACCGAAGGACCGACGGACGGACGACTGCAATCGCCGTCGTTGTCGTTCGTCGTCGTCGTCGTCGTCGTCGTATAGTCGCTAAGTCGCCCTAATGCCGGGCCTGCTTAGTAACATCTGCGATGCGTGTGACTCTGCCCAAGTCGCCCAGATAAGAATGGTATTTGGAAAAGTTTAGGAGTGAGTCGCAGAGAGAGAGAGAGAGAGAATGGAGCAGAAAAGAGACTCTGGAGGAAGAGGAGAGAGAAAGAAGAGAGAGAGAGAGAGAGAGAGAGAATGGAGCAGAAAAGAGACTCTGGAGGAAGAGGAGACGAAAGAAAGAAAGAGAGAGAGAGAGAGAGAGAGAGAGAGAGAGAGAGAGAGAGAGAGAGAGAGAGAGAGAGAGAGAGAGAGAGAAAATGGAGCAGAACAGAGGCTCTGGAGGAAGAGGAGAAGAATAAAGGAAGAGTAGGAGGAGGTGGTAACCAGATAAAAAAAAACTCTTTCGCAAAAGCCTCCTCCTCTTCCTCCTCCTCCTCCTACCACGGTCCATCAACAGAAGCGAAGGAAAACAGAGACGGAAAACAGAAACAGAAACACAACTGGATCCTCTCTCATTCCTCTTCCTAAGGGGTGGGATGGAGTCCGCCATTTGCGTGAGAAGCCTTCGTGCCGACGTTGTCTGCGCTTCAAGGAAGAAGCCCTTGCCCGCCTTAACGCCGCTTTGGAAAGCGGGGTGGGAAGGGGGGAGGGAGGTTAGAAATGGGGGGGGGGCCGTGTCTGAAGCCACTGGCCAATTTCACTGACGTACACCAGAGAGAGAGAGAGAGAGAGAGAGAGAGAGAGAGAATTTAAAAGCCCAACTGTGTGAAAAAAAAGGGCTTTGTTTCCACTTGATTGAGCTTCGGTCACAAGCTTCCCTATTGTAGTCTGATGAGTGGAAGGTTATATACTGTGTGTATGTGTGTGAGAGAGAGAGAGAGAGAGAGAGAGAGAGAGAGAGACAGCGAGCACTTCAATAAAGGTATGATGAAACCCAGCATGTTATGAAAAGGTAATAGAGTAGACAGAACAGTTCAAGATGGCTTCCCAGAGCTGGACGGACGGAATATTATAGAGACGCCAGTTCCGTAAAAGACGGGGATTAGACACTGCTCTCCAGAAAACGCTAATAATTCATTTCCATCTCTCTCTCTCTCTCTCTCTCTCTCTCTCTCTCTCTCTGTACATAAATAATCTTGAAGGCTACACGCACTAGAATGCGTCGTATTTTCAGACGTTATGTATGTTTATAAATATATACACACGTGTTACACACACACATATATATACTGTATATATATGTTTATATATACAGTATATATATATATATATATATATATATATATATATATATATATATATATATATAATATATAAATACATTATATATATATATATATATAATATATATATATATATATATATATATATATATAATATATATATATATATATATATATATAATATATATATATTTATACATATATCTAATATTTCATCTTTTATTTCCTCTTTGGAAACTTGCTTTGGAAACCAAACCCAATAATAATAATAATAATAATAATAATAAATTCAAAGGTATCTTTCTACGTTGTTAATAATAATAATAATAATAATAATAATAATAATAATAATAATAATAATAATAATAATAATAGATCTATTTACGAAATTAAAAGGTGTCTCTCTGCGAAAAGACATTTGGCATATCTGAAACATCAGCGCTTTACCTAAATGCTTCGACCTTTCGCAGTCGATCAAACAAAAGATATTTATTGACAAAAATAGGAAAACAACGAACAGATAAA
>NC_089786.1:7445000-7475000 GCF_040412425.1 Macrobrachium rosenbergii | reverse complement strand
TTGATGGCAACTCAAAGCAGAATCTTATAAGAACTTTTAGTATACACTACAATATATTTAGAGACATGTATATTTAGATGATGTATATAACTAAGTATCATGTTAAAATTTCCCAAATTATGTTTACACACACATATATACATACATACATACATACATATATATATATATATATATATATATATATATATATATATATATATATATATATATATACATATATATATATGTATGTGTGTGTGTGTGTGTGTGTGTGTAATTTTTTTCACGGTAGTATCTAAAGAAAGATTTCTGTAAACCACATCAAAATACTTGAAGAATATTTTTATCATTTAAAATTTTTTATTCAGTTCCTTTTGGCCTACTAAAGATATAAATAGAATAATTAGAATTAAAAAAAATTATTGAGGGTAAATGATCAAATTACTAATCTTAACGATACAGAAATAATAATAATAATAATAATAATAATAATAATAATAATAATAATAATAATAATAATAATAATAATAATAATAATACGAAGAGTCTGGTAATGCAAGCTTAATTTGGAATGTGAAATATAAAAATAATTACTAATACGTAGCAAAAAAAAAAATTAATCTGAACTTCAAGAACTTTAAAAATACTGAAAAGAATATTTCGGACGGAAAAATAATACTTATAATAATAATTATATTAACGGTAAAAATTGTAGTAATCTCTTGCAAACAATCAATTGTCAGAAGAAGATATCTAAGCTATGAAAAAGAAATATAAACCACAAAATAATTCATAAATAAATAAGTACAATAAATTTATATACAAATTAAAATTAAAAGTGTAAATAAAAAAGGATATATGCACATAATATATTTAAAATTTTAATCGCACCAAAAACATACAGCCTACAATGACAATAAATAAATTTATCAAATAATAAGCAAGCATCAAAAATACATATATAAATAAAAACCTATATAAAAATTAAAAACATATATATATATATAAAATATATATAAAATATATATATATACATACATATATATATATATATATATATATATATATATATATATATATATATATATATATATATATATATATATATATATATATATATATATATATATATATATATATATATATAAAGTGAATTAACATTTTAATCACCCTTTTAAAACATATTTCACAAAATATATGGTCTAAAAAAATGAAAAAATGAATTAAATAATAAGCAGTACCAAAAATACATATATAAATAAAAAACCAATATATAAAAAATAAATTAAAATATTTTCAGAAACATTCCTGAAACAACCATTTATGCCAGTCCAAGCACGCGAGCAAACAAGAAGCACTGACCAGCGAAAAAAAAAAAAAAGCAAGGCGCACGCACAAGCACGTGCAAGCAAACGAAAACACGCAGAGTGACCTAAAGACAAAAGGGGAGCACGCAAGCACGCACGTGCGAAAAGGCCAGCGCGCTTCCGTAAAAGCACAAAAGCACCTCGCTGGAACAAGCCAAGCAGCGATCGGTGAATAGGTGAGAAGGGAAAAAACGGGAATCATAATTTTCGCCAAGGGAATTGCAGTACAGAATAACCCCCTCAGAGAGTGAAAAAGGAGGATTAGTCTCTCTCTCTCTCTCTCTCTCTCTTACTCGTCCACAGTCGGAGGCAAAATGTAAAGATATAATTTTTATCCCACCTTTTTTAAGTGTAAAGCCAGTCGCTGATCTCTCTCTCTCTCTCTCTCTCTCTCTCTCTCTCTCTCTCTCTCTCTCTCTCTCTCTCTCTCTCTCTCTCTCTCACGTCTAACAGTAGGTCGTAAAAGGCAAACATTTTTATCTAAAATGTAATAAGTAGCACAAAGAAATAATTTATGTCACATCATTTTTAAATGTATAACCACTCTCTCTCTCTCTCTCTCTCTCTCTCTCTCTCTCTCTCTCTCTCTCTCTCTCTCTCTCTCTCTCTCTGTCTACAGTAGGTGGAAAAAGGCAATGATTTTTATCATAATTAAAACGTCTTAGGTGACACAAAAAATTATTTATATCACATTATTTGTAAGTGTACAACCGCTTGCTCTCTCTCTCTCTCTCTCTCTCTCTCTCTCTCTCTCTCTCTCTCTCTCTCTCTCTCTCTCTCTCTCTCTCTCTCTACTAGGCAGAAAAATGAGAATAATCTTTATGTCTGAAATAAAATCTGTAACACAACTCTGATTGACAGAAGGTGGGTGTTGCTTCCCTCTCATTTTTTAGGTGGAATTTTAATACTAAAAAATTGTTTGTCGGAATGTGGACACTAGTCTCTCTCTCTCTCTCTCTCTCTCTCTCTCTCTCTCTCTCTCTCTCTCTCTCTCTCTCTCTCTCTCTCTCTCTCTGTACACATAAATGGACACACACGCTCACATTCTTCTAGGTGGGAAAAATCTTTTCTTGTCATAGAATCTAAATGAATGAAAAACAAAAGTGTTATAGAAAAGTGGACGCTAGTCTGTCCGACTTTCTCTCTCTCTCTCTCTCTCTTTCTCTCTCTCTCTCTCTCTCTCTCTCTCTCTCTCTCTCTCTCTCTCTCTCAATTATTATCATCTTAAATCTCTTAATCTCTTTCTTCCTTCCCTTGAAGGTAGAAAAAAGAAACTAATGTCATCAACGAGAATTAAAACGAAAAATAACTCGCCGAAGAAAACTGAATCTCTCTCTCTCTCTCTCTCTCTCTCTCTCTCTCTCTCTCTCTCTCTCTCTCTCTTTTAAAGAAAGAAGGCTTAAAGTTGTCTGTGTTTTTGAGGACAAGACACCGACGGTGCTTGAAAAGACTCGCCGTCGGCCGACGGCCTTCTGGTCGGCGCGGAAATTTCCGCAGAGGATTTTGCGGGAGGAAAATAATACTATTTTTTATAAGAGGGGAAAATAATAATACCATTTTTATAAAGTGCTGGTGCCCCGTCCCTTCGCTGGTCTACTTTACAGGTATATGTAACTCTGCTTAAAAAACATGTGCGATACATGCCAGCGTGTCTGTTTGTATATGTATGCATGTGTGTATGTATATGGTTACATATATATATATATATTATATATATATATATATATATATATATATATATATATATATATATATATATATATATGTATATATATATGTATATATTATATATATATATATATATATATATATATATATATATATATATATATATATATATATATATATATGTATATATATATATATACATATATAAAATTATGAACATATTAATTTATGTATGTATATATATATATATATATATATATATAAAATACACACAGACATACATGGCGTGTACACGGTACAACATGCAAGTGCAATGTTTCACATACACAATCATGACCCCTCCTTGTCTATACAGCTACATACAGTTATACATACAGACCATTTCTTCACAGACATTTAACAGGCGGGTGCTCAGCTGACAACTACAAGGCCACTGAAAGCACATACTACCTTGCTACTTAGCGTGCATTATAAGCTAAGATGTGATTTGTATATGCATACACGGGATATACATACATAAGAGAGTATATTGTATGACAACGATGCACCTGTAGAGGCAGAAGAAAATTCAAGGAATTAGAGAAGGCGAATTTTAATTTCAGGTAAATTTTGATGCTGGAACACTTCAATTGTGAAGTGGTCGTGACATGTCTATTACATAACGATTAAACATAAGGTCACACTGGAACACAGAACAGATGATAAATGCACACACACACGTACATACACACATATACATACATACATACATACATACATACATACATACATACATACATACATACATACATACATACATATAATATATATAGATATATACATATATATATAAAACATATATTTATAACTATTTCTCATCGAAAAATAAAATGATAAATGCATATATATACACACACACATATACATACATACATATTTATAATATTTATATCGGAAAATAAAATATAAATATATATATATATATATATATATATATATATATATATATATATATATATATATAAATATATATATATATATATATATATATATATATATATATATATATATACACACACATATATATATATAAAACATATAACTATTTCTCATCGGAAAATAAAATGTCTATTATCCCTAAGACTCACAGATATAATCTTTCGCGGCTTCCTTTACTCCCTTGAGAAATTAAAAAAAAAAGAAGTCTATATTACCTCAAAGCAAAGTCTCCGTGCAGCAAATGACTACACAGCTGTTGTGAAGTGACTGCTGTGCACAACTGCAAGTTGTGGTGTGACATTCCGACTAGAGAAAGTAAAAAATCAATTATATTCACCCTGCCGCCGAAAAGAGAATCAGAACCTTTACCCAAGATAGATAAATAAAGTGAAATCAGATTACAAATGTGAGCAAGAAAAGAGAGAGAGAGAGAGAGAGAGAGAGAGAGAGAGAGAGAGAGAGAGAGAGAGAGAGAGAGAGATTACAAATATGGACAAGAAGCGAGAGGAAGATTGTAAGAAAGAGAAAGCGAGAAGGAGAGAGAGAGAGAGAGAGAGAGAGAGAGAGAGAGAGAGAGAGAGAGAGAGAGAGAGAAAGAGAAAGAGAGAGAGAGAAAAAGCGAAATCAAACTACAAATACGAACAAGAAGCGAGGGAATGATTGAGAGAAAGAGAAAGAGAAGAGAGAAAGAGGTTCTTTCCCTATGGAAAAAGAATGCCACGGTGCCCATCCCACTGCTCTTCTTTTTCTCCTCCTCCTCCCCCTTCTCCCACTCCCCTCCCCCTCCTCCCCCTCCCCTGCCATCCTTTCGGTGAGAAACTTTTCCGGTTTTTGGGCTAATTCCTGGGACCGGCCTCCACCGCCATCTTGTTGACCAGCATACTTCCCAAGACAGGGAGGAGGAGGAGGAGGAGGAGGAGGAGGAGGAGGAGGAGGATGACGCGGCTCTGGGCGTCGCAAGCAACTGGACGAAGGACCCCTCGAATCCTTTCTTGTATCCTTTCAGGATCCTTTTATTCGGGGAAGAAGGGGTTACTTTGAGTATACCCCAAGGCCTCAGGATGCAGGGCGTAGGATTCGGTTCCTCATCGCCAAGGATTCTCAGGAGGAACGAAGGAAGGATTTTTCCGTATTACTCTTAGGAGGGGGCTTCGTTATTCAAAATGAATGAGGCGTCGTCGGGTTGGACGGCGTTATAAGGACGATGTCGGAGTCCAGGTTTCATTCGTGAGATCGATTGAAAATCAATTATTTCTATCTATTTGTCTGTTTATCTCTCCTACATATATACATATATATATATATATATATATATATATATATATATATATATATATATATATATATATATATATATATATATATATATATATATATACAAAAGTATAACCCATACAAAAATACACCATAACAAGTATACGTAACACGTATTATTCACAAACGCCTATACAGCATTCATGACATTTTTACTAATACATTAATCATCAAAAGCATACGCACAAATAAAGACACAAGCATATAAAATTCGCGTGCACGCATCCAAATCCACACACACACACAGAGGTGACCATACATCCACGTACACACACGCACGCAAAAAAGGAGGGGGGGGGGACGTACGTTAAGTCCGAATAAAGCGTCGAAAAACTAAAGCCGTTCATCACGTCAAAGTTTCTCTCTCTCTCTCTCTCTCTCTCTCTCTCTCTCTCTCTCTCTCTCTCTCTCTCTCTCTCTCTCTCTTCCTCCTTGCAACTCTTCAATCGGCCCTTTTCTTCGCTCTCTCACGCTAAAATGTGGCGGCGCTGTTAAAGGTGAAAGAGTGGAATCGCACACACACACACACACACACACACATACACATACCTGAGCCTGTTCTTTATACAGCTTCCTCGGCAGGTATAAAATGCCGCTGTTACTTTAAAGGTAGGGTAATTACGTACACCTGTGTGTGTGTGTGTGTGTGTGTGTGTATGATGATGGTATGTGGATGGGTATGTGTTTGTATGTGTGTGTGTATATATATATATATATATATATATATATATATATATATATATATATATATATATATATATATATATAAGAGAATGCAGTTTGTGTGTTCATTACAAAATATGGTTATGCAAGAGATATTATTCATATATATATATATATATATTATAAATATATATATATATATATATATATATATATATATATATATATATATATATATATATATATATATTATATTATATTATATACTGTATATACTGTGTATATATATATACTGTATATATGTACATGTATATTTATACATCTCAATGTATGTAATTACACATCATACTTATCAGTCTATTACTTCACACCGATTCCTCTTTGACAAAGCAGCAGCAAGAGATCTCTCCTCCTCCTCCTCCTCCTCCTCCTCCTCCTCCCATCCATAAAACCATTACAGTAATCAATCATAATGACACAATCATTAGCTTCATCGTAATTACTATCAATATGGAGGGAATCACTGACGTGCTAATGATTTTCCCGGCATTTTACTCCCAATCCCAGGAACCGCCTGTGTCGCTTGAAATCAAACGTTTTAGATAATAATAATAATAGTTATTATCATTCTTAATTATTACAATAATAATTTGTTGTTCGTATATATCCCCGCATGTAATTTTTAGTAATAATAGTAATATTGATTTTAAAAATACTATACGCAATCGTTATAAATCTATAATTATGTTGCTGTCCAAATATCCTGTATTACGAAGTGTAGCTATAATAATAATAATAATAATAATAATAATAATAATAATAATAATAATAATAATAATAATAATAATAAAGAAACAAATCCACAGTTATGTATATGTACATATATTTAAAGATAATTCTGTACAGAATTATCTTTAAATATATTTAGCCATACACAACTGTGGATTTGTTTCTCCATTTGAAGACTCATGCTACTATGAGTATTTTTGAAATAATAATAATAAAAATAAATGTCTGAAATAAAACTGAAAGCAATCATCTTTAATATTAATAATAAAAATAGCAACAATAATCTTACTTTATTTCAGTCAAACTTCCTACGGGAACTTCATCTTTGATTACCATCAGTAATAATAAAAATAAAAATGAAATAAAACTTAAAACAATTATATTTAATATTAATAATAATAACCATAGTAACAATAATCTTATTTTATTTCAGTCGACTTCCCACGGGAACTTCATCTTTGATTATCAATAATAATAATAATAATAAGTATCTGAAATAAAACTGAAAGCAATTATGTTTAATATTAATAATAATAATCATAGTAACAATAATCTTATTTTATTTCAGTCAACTTCCTCAGGGAACTTCATCTTTGATTATCATCTGTGTGAGGAACCAACTCATCACAATTTATTTATACATTCTAATCTGTCAAGGTAAGTGTCCTAATTGATTTCTTAAAAGGTACACTTAAACATTCATTATAAGACCAAAGTATAAGTACTTGGCAACAGGGATGCTCTGGAGATTCTTAAAAAAATTCACATTTATTGAATGCCATTGTATAAAAATATTGTTAGTGATATTATCAATAGTAAATTGAAGTCAGCACCATGATTACCAAGGGCAATATGAATAATGATAAATAATAAATTTTTCAAGATGCTCTTATTATTATTATTATTATTATTATTATTATTATTATTATTATTATTATTATTATTATTATTATTATTATTATTATTGTATCTATTGGTGTCAGTGTAAACATATATTAAAATATATAAACAAAATTATTATTATTATTATTATTATTATTATTATTATTATTATTATTATTATTATTATTATTATTATTATTATTATTATTATTATTATTATTATTATTATTATTATTATTATTATTATTATTATTATTATTATTATTGTTATTATTATTATTATTAACGGTGGTAAAACGACTATTCAAAAGAAATGCCATTCACTTACTAATATTTTATAACTATGATGATAAGTACAATAATAAGTCTCTATTTTCCCCTAAAGCAAATTAAGATATTTACATTACTGGAAACTTTCGCTTCATTACTGCTGCAACCTCCCCATTACAACAACAAAAATTCCTGATAAAAAAAAAACACCAAAAAAGGATTATTTTCCCAAAAGAAATATTTTATCAACTGAGAAATGTTATTTTGGTAAAGACAAACATGAGAATCTGCAAGGGGCAAGAAGAAGAACAAGGAGAAGGAAGGAAGGAAGGAAGGGAGGAGGAGGAAAGACAATAAGAAGGAGGAGAAGAAGAAGAAGAAGATTACAAGGGGAGAAACGATAAAGAACACGAGAAGGGAGAGAGAAAGAGAAAGAGAGAGAAAGAGAGACGAAGGTGTACAACCAGCATCGATTTCATTTTAATTAGCTTTCTCGTGAGAAGTCACCCCATCATTATCTCCCTCTTACTCTCTCTCTCTCTCTCTCTCTCTCTCTCTCTCTCTCTCTCTCTCTCTCTCTCTCTCATTCTCTTTCTTGCCCTCTCTCTAGCCACCCACACACATACACACACACACACACACACACACACACCCAGCAGACGGTCGTATGCACGACCCTTCCTACACGAAAGGGGTAGTAAGGGATTTTTATCGGTCTCTTCTATCATACCAAAAGGGGTACCCAAATCATTCACACAAATAGGGTGCCACCACCACCTCTTCTTCCCTGAAGGGTGCCAAGGACGGCGACGGGGTCTTGTGGCACTGACACACATACACACACACACACACACACACAAACATACTTGAGAGAGTTAAATGAGTTGCTTAAATACTTCAGAAGGGGAGGAATGCGACGCTCTTAATATTATAATGCACTTTTGCATTGCAATCGGACGAGTTCATTGGACGAGGCATTTTGGTCTCATTATAAGATAAAGGGGAAGAAATGCCAGGGAGAGAGAGAGAGAGAGAGAGAGAGAGAGAGAGAGAGAGAGAGAGAGAGAGAGAGAGAGAGAGAGAGGACAACACTACTGCGCTTCCTCCCGTGGTGTTAAGATGTTGGGGAAGGAGGAACAGAAACTGTCTGGATTTCCCGTGGTGTTAAGATGTTGGGGAATTAAAGAGATGGCAAAATGGAAACTGTCTGGATTTGCTGGGAAACAATATGGAAGATACAAGTGAGGACATTAAAGAGATGGCAAAATGGAAGGTTTTCAACGCGATCTGAATGCAGTAATAAATATTTATACTTATATTTACATATATATATATATATATATATATACTTCTATATATATATATGTATACATATATATATATATATACATACATTATATATATTATATTATATATTATATATATATATATATATATATATATATATATATATATATATAAATATATCTATCTATATATATATAATAAATATACAATGTATACACATACACACATATATACATATATATTTATACACACACATATAGATAGATAGATAGATAGATATAGATACAGATATACTACACTGAACCTAACCAGTCCTCGAAAGCAGATCAGAATTACGTACGAACGGACGACGAATGCACAAACACAGTCTTTTATTTTTCCAAAAATACACAAACCCACACAAACACTCATTTACACACGCAACGCAACGCAACTCAATCACATACACACACACACACACACGCACACGCACACGCACACACGCCACTCAGTGCGGAGTTAATCAAGCCCCTTAATAATTGCAATCATTACGGCAGAAATGAGAAGAAAAAAAAAATATGCAAACAGGGAGATTTGGGTCATCGACCGGCGAAGGTATTTAATCGCGGCGTGGAGTCATTTCTTTCACCTTTTGTGGGTTTTTTTCCAGTTTTTGTGTGTGTGTGTGTGTTTTTTTGTTTTGACGCTTTAGATGGGAAGAGGAGGGAGGAGGAGGAGGAGGAGGGAGGAGGAGAAAGGTGAGAGACAAATATTAAAAAGTCAGGCGGAGGCGATTTTAAAGCCACGAGAGAAGGAGAAACAGGTGGACAGTCAAGATGCATAAGAAATGAAAAGGTAAAAAAAAAGCGTCTGTGAGAGAGAGAGAGAGAGAGAGAGAGAGAGAGAGAGAGAGAGAGAGAGAGAGAGAGAGAGAGAACGTACACCAATAACTGAAAACGAAAGGAAACAGAAGCCGTAAGATAAACACTGAGAAGACAGCCAAAAAGAACAAAGGTTGACAAAAGGAGAGAGAGAGAGAAGAGAGAGAGAGAGAGAGAGAGAGAGAGAGAGAGAGAGAGAGAGACAATAGGTGGGAGAAAGAGAAATCGTAACGTATTTATACGTAAATATCACACTCACGCAACTCTTAAAACAATACCGACAGACGCACACACACACACAGACCCGACAAAACAAAAGACCTTCCAAAAAAGAAAGAAAAAAAAGACTGCTTGTTTCTGCATCCGAAAAAAAAATTGTCGGGAACAAAAAAAAAAAAACAGACTTCACTGAATATAAATCAGATACATTTTTTTTTTTGCCTCTTTGGTATTTATAAATAGCGCTTTTTTTTTTTTTAGCGGCCGGAATAAAAAAAAAATATATATTTACGCGGGAACTCGACTCTTTTTGATTATCAAACGCGGGAAACGAAGCGCCAATTACCAAAGGATTATGAATACGCTAATTTTATTGTAAAATTAAAGCGCGTATTGCTTTTTTTTTCTTTTTTTTTTTACTATCACGAGGCCACGTGCTTTTGAAGGAACAGGTTGCTTCATTCATGAGGCTGCTTTTCTGCGTGAGAGAGAGAGAGAGAGAGAGAGAGAGAGAGAGAGAGAGAGAGAGAGAGAGAGAGAGAGAGTGAAGGTGTGATGACTTTTCTGTGTGAGATCAATGGTATATGGACGGATGAATTCTTCCTCCTACAAAGTGAGAGAGAGAGAGAGAGAGAGAGAGAGAGAGAGAGAGAGAGAGAGAGAGAGAGAGAGAGAGAGAGAGAATGTGGGTTTACCAATTTGGTTTCATTTCCTTTAAGAATTAAAGGATGAAATTCACCAGCGACATACAAAAAGATATTTTTACTGAACAAGAAGTGAACCTTCACACAGCATAAATCTCTCTCTCTCTCTCTCTCTCTCTCTCTCTCTCTCTCTCTCTCTCTCTCTCTCTCTCTCTCTCAGACAGAGAGGTGATTATTAAAGAACATGTGACAAGAAGAATTCTCTCTCTCTCTCTCTCTCTCTCTCTCTCTCTCTCTCTCTCTCTCTCTCCCACATATTGAATGAGGTCGAAATAAACACACTCATTTGGTAAGAGATGACGAAATAATAAATCGGAGTTTGATATATTCAACTGCAATTTACTCATTGCGATGGCGTCACTTCCCTAATTATGGGTAAACTTAGTCTTTCGCCTTATAAACGAGACTAGTCGAATTTTTCTTACTAAATAATGTTGTTATTTCGCATTTTTCCATTTTAGCAAATATAATAATTATTTCTTATATTCCTCTATACAGTTATATTCTTTTAGTTGTTCTTTTAAACAATTTCAAAATTTTTTTGTCTTGTAATGAATATCTGTGTTTTTCAATAATTAAATAGATCATGACTTTCTTTCAATAAAATTTTATTTTATTTAAGTAACATATTTTGTAACATAAAATAAAATTGATAATTTAAACATTTTCCTTAACACATAGTTAGACTATTTTTTTTTTTTGTAAGTTAAGACAATTCTGCTTTAAATTTTTTTTCTATATCAACGAAAATTACAGTTGCCCTTAACAACATTTCTGTTTTTTTAGAAATATTATTTCAAGTCATTTTACTATTGTTAAAAGCAAATGACACTTTTTTAAGTTTCAATTTCTCATATTAAACGTAGACGAGTTCTTAAAAATATGTGAAAATTTATAAGATATCTACATGATTTTCATCGCAATTTCTTCTTTAATTTTTTACCATATAAAATTATCATTTCAGTTTTACTTTCCTTCCATTTTGGTATGTGACTGCATTCAAGTCCTTTTCTCTTAATAAAAAAAATTTTGACTTTTTCATTTTAATTTCTCAAGAAAAACCGGAAAGTCAAAATCTGTTTTCCCATCCCATGAATTCATTTTTTAAATGAATAATTCATAGAGACTGTCTTATTTAATCCAAAATTCATCATTATCATACTTTTACATAAATTTATGTAATGTATAACAACGAACACAAATCCTCGCTTCCTTCATAAAACTGATTAATAGCTAGGCAAGAAGATTTAGCTTCTAAAGCGTTTATAAAAATAAAAAGAATTTGTAATTATCTAAAAGACTATTTCAATCTTTCAAATAATTACGAGCTCCTAATATAACTTTGGAACACGTGTTCACATTTATCTCAATGGAAGAATTAACATAAAATATAAAATATATAGAATTCCTCGAATGACAATTTAGACCATTTAGAAAAAATACCGCGTGATTAATCACTTGAACGTTAAAAGAAAATACTAAAAAAATATAGCCACGAAATGTCCTATTCAAATTAATCAAAAAGAATATTGCGTAATAATTTTTGACTATTTACCATTAATTAAAGATATGCCCAACCATGCAGCGTTCTCAATGTCAACAATTCCCTGCAAATGTTTTACACTTGCTGCGTATGTCAGCATTGAAAATATTCTTTATTTTTTCATAGAAATCTCTACCAAAAAAATAACACATAGCTGAAGAAAACGACCATTTCACATATTCAGACCCTTGCCTAATAAATCCATTTTCTTTATCAGAGTTACTTGCTTCAAATTAAGAAATAAATCATTTATTTAAATAAAGTGAAAATTTAATGCAAGAAAAATTTAGCAAAAAAACCGAAAACTAATAAATAACGATATTCCTGCAGAAGTACAAGCAAGCAATAAGATAATTTCTTTTTGCTTAATTTATAGAAGTAACTTGCTTCCAAAGAAGAATTAAATGATTTATTTAAATAAACAGAAAATTTACAAACAGAATAATTTAGCAAACTAAAAATTACCTATTAATCAATGATATTCCTGCGGTTGCACAAGCAAGCAAAACATCTTTTTCAATTTTTAATTAAATGTTAAGACTGATTTGCTTCTAACGAAATATTACATCATTCATATAAATAAAGAGGAAATTTAATGCCGGACAAAAAAATAAAATCAATAGTATTCTTGCGGCAACATAAGCAAAATTTTTTAATTGATTTTTATTTAACGCCATAAATAATTAATCAATAGTTTTCTTGCGGACACACAAACAAACAAAATATTTTTATTAATTTTTAATCAATTTTTATAGTCTCGTCCAGGAGCGCTTTAGTCTCAACGGCACTTTGCGCAAACTTCCGAACGACTGGATCCAGGCACCATCGGAGGAGGCTGGAAACAAACCCTTCCTTCTCCGCCGCAGCAAATCGCAGGCACGCAGGCAAAACCCTGTCACAAACAGGCACCATCTCCACAACATCGACAGACGAAGGAGAGAACAAACACGCACAAACAATGAAAGACGGAAAAAACCACCCAAAACAAAGGCATTTTTATTCAGCGAACGCCAAGAGAGTCTGCCTTTCCCGGCCACAGAGTCGGACGGAAGCCAAGACGCTTCTCTGAGAGAAAAGAGAGAGAGAGAGGGGGGGGGGCGAGAGAGAGACAACGCCTTCTGGAATATTTCGGGGCATTTTTCCACTCAAACGCTATTTTTGTCTCTTTGGACTTTTCCTGGTGCGGGTTGCTCTTGGGTTTTTTATTTATTTTTTCCATTTCCTTAGATTTTTGTTTTTACTGGATTAGGAATTATACAGCGACGGATTATATATGTGCGGGGGCGCATAAGCGTACGTTTTATTAGTGATTGTACATATGTGTGAGCGCATATATGAATTTAAGCGATGTAAAAGAAAAGCGAAGGAGGACTGTAGTGTGATTTAGGGAAAGAGATGAGGAACGAGCGGTAAAATTAATACGAGAATATATTTAACATAAAACTGTCCATAAACATTAAGGGATATAGGACAGAAGAGATGATGACATCAGGTTAATGTATATATATATATATATATATATATATATATATATATATATATATATATATATATATATATATATATATATATATATATATATATATATATATATATATATATATATATATATATATATATATATATATATATATATATATATATAAAACAAAGAGGAGAGCTTAGATCATAAGTAAACATAACGAAACAAAATCTAAAAATAGGCAAAGCAAAACCACACTAACATCTAAACCTAAACACATGTGTATGTGTGTATGTATGTAACTTGACCCCTCATCAGGGAAAACGTAAGGTTATTGTCTCTAATCAGGGACGGCTCTAGGAGTAAAAAAAAAAAAAGTTAGCAGTCCCTACCAAACCACTTACTTAACTGCTGAATCAGTAATGAGCATCGTATATATAAATCATAATTATCTATATCAAAATCAAAATCTAGTAATAATTTTGTGGGTAGCTAATAACTGATAATTCCTCGCCTACGAAAATATTATTTTTACTGATTATTTAAACAAGTTAAAAAATAAAAGTAATTAAAATAAAAACACAGAAGTAATAGGAAAATATAAGTAATAAAAAGAAAAAGTAATGAAAATAATAACAGGTACTTTGTTTTTATTTCTTCATTTCTAGGTTGAATTAGACGTTTTAATAAAGTACCAGGAAGGATTATCATTTGTACTTTGTTGATTGGTTAATAGGATACACTTAAAGAGTTTATGAATTATACACATACAAGATTAATAAACTAATAAATTGTATTTAATATCATGTGCTGTATACCTTGTTCCTCATATATATATATATATATATATATATATATATATATATATATATATATATATATATATATATATATATATATATATATATATATATATATATATATATATATATATATATATATATATATATATATAATATTTATATATATATATATATATATATATATATATATATATATATATAATAATGAGGGCATGATATATCATAAGGATAGTACCCTGGTAACTGTAAGTTTTTATTGACTACAGTCCTTGCTATATGTTCTGCTTCCTTCGAGCATTCTCTGCCGAAATAAGGAAACTTTTACAATTAAAAATTGCTGAAGCAGCTATATATACACATCTATAAACACATATACACACACGTACATACATTAATTTAAATGTGTGCATGTACTTTCTCATCCTTAAATAAAATGTTTAAATCAACTGAACTTTGAAGAACGTAGAAGATTTTTGAAACTCAAAAAGTTGACCCATTAAATAAAATGTTATATCATATATATATAAATCCATCAATATATATATTTCAAGAATATATATATATATATATATATATATATATATATATATGATATATATATATATATATATATATATATATATATATATATATATATATATATATATATATATATATATATATATATATATATATATATATATATATAAATATATATATATATATATATATATATATATATATATATATATATATATATATATATATATATAAATATATATATATATATATATATATATATATATATATATATATATATATATATATATATATATATATATATATATATATATATATATATATATATATATATATATATATATATATATATATATATATATATATATATATATATATATATATATATATATATATATATATATATATATATATATATATATATATATATATATATATATTCTTGTATATATACGTACTTACTTGAAACAGACAATTTTCTAAAACTTAATGCCAAACAAACTTATATATTTCTAATCTTATCTTAGCTGGTGCGTTTACTGTATATTATAAAATAAAATCACACAACGTTATCAGACGCTTTAAAAAGTTAATAAACAATAAATCTTCGGTATATTTCAACGAGCTTTCCTGGATTTTGAATACATTTCATAAATTATAAACAGCTTATGAAGATTATCACTTTCAAATGCATGACGATATCTGCCTGTTTACGAATAAGAAAATTGTCTATTTGACAGCCTTTCCTTCCTCACACTCTTTTAAAATTCTTCTGAGTCTAGTGTAGTTATACAGAATTGAAATGAAAAAATGAGAGAATGTAAGAAAAAATTCTCATGAACTTAATATGAATAAATATAAATTTTGAATAAAAAAAGAATTGTGCAAAAGGAAACGAGAGATTAAAATTATGAGGAATTTTGAGAGAATACAAAAATTATTAGTGAACGAAAATAATACAAAACGGAGATAAAGGGAGATTAAATCTTTTATATATATATATATATATATATATATATATATATATATATATATATATATATATATATATATATATATATATATATATATATATATATATATATATTTTTAAGTTACATAAAGAAATGAGAGGTTACAGTTTTGAGGAACTTTGAGGGGATACAAAAATTTTCAGCGAACGAAAATGATACAAAACGAAGACAAAGGGAAATTAAGATGTCTATTTTCAAGGTGGATCAGTAAAAGTAACTATAATAAAACTACTTAAAAAAGTAAAAAACGGAAATAATAAAATTCTTTTCACTCTGGTAAGGAAACATGAAGCCTAAATTAACGAAAATGGTGCGATGACAAGAAATGGCAGATTATACTCCTACAGATTCTGAGGTAAATTCAAAATATTTTTTTTTAATCACCAAAAAATTTAGTTACGATTTAGTGGGCAGAGGAGGCGGGTGGGAGATTAGGGGCTGGATTGCGAAACAAACAAAAGACCATCTTTTCTCACCCGATTTGTTTTTGTTTACGGAGGGTCTGGAAGGCCAAAATAAATGGCAACAACAATAATAACCTGACCGAATAGGGAACCAATAATAAAGGAATGCTTTTGAACTCTTCGACCGAAGTCCGGGCATCGCCCAAAACAGGGCCCTTGGATATTCGGTGGGCTTCAAGAGCACCAGCGCCCAAAAAGACCTTTTAATTATGGGTGGGTTTACCTCTCCCCCTCCTCCCCCCCAACCCCACCCTTGCCTCACGACCCCATTTTTATGGAGCGCAAAGCTTACGCGTTGACGATGGGAGAAGGCTGTTAATGCACCTGCTGGAGGGAGGGATACAGGAGGGGTTGGGGAGGAGGGCTGGGGAGGGGAGGTGGGGTGAGGGAGGGTATGGGAGGGGCATTAGGTAGATACTTAGTGAGAGGAAATGTCCCTTCTCATTTCGACCTAAAGTGGCGGAGGCGGTGTAGGGTATTGGTACACCTTCCTCTTTCTGCCTCCTCTTCTTCCTCCTTATTCCTCTTTCTCGTCCACCATTTATCCACATCGTCTCTGCTCTATTCCCTATTCCATCTTCTCCTGAGGCTCATTTTGCCTGTGAGGAGGAGGAGGAGGAGGAGAAAGGGGGAGGGAGGAGCACCAATTCCTCCCTCAATTCCTTCCCTAATGCCTATCAGAGTTACTTCCCTAGCTTTCCCCTTAACACCCACTCCTGATTCTCCCCCCCTCCCCTCCCACCAAGAGCAAACCCCCTCCCCCATTCCCTCCTTTCCTACCCCCTCCCCCACCCTCTCCTTTCCTACCCCCAACCCCCACAACACTCTCACCCCTCTTTCGTCACCATCTTATACCTGACTGCTGGAAAGGTGGCACAAGGTAGGAAAGGCTTAGAAGGCAGTCAGTGGGTAGTGTTGGAGGAGGAGGAGGAGGAGGAGGAGGAGGAGGAGGAGGAGGAGGAGGAGGAGGAGGAGGAGGAGGAGGAGGAGGAGGAGCAGGTGGTGGGGGAGAAGGGGAAGGAAGATGTGTTTCTCTTGTGTCCAAGTCTTTAACACCTAACTACGGCGCAGTAATGTAACAAGGGAGGGGAATGCTGCTACAGAGAGAGAGAGAGAGAGAGAGAGAGAGAGAGAGAGAGAGAGAGAAAGGCAGGAAGGTTTGAGGGGAAAGGAGGCAGACATTGTGCACCTTCTTCAGATTCCCCGAACTTGTAGGCGTATGGCTCCTAATCTCTGTCTATACACTCTGAGGGGGAAGGGGAAGAGGGAAGACCGAGATATGGCGGGGAGAAGGGGATTATACGAAACCAAGAGGACGCGAAGGAGGAGCAAGGTGTCTGTGTCTGTGTGTGTATGTCTGTATGTCTGTGTAGCTGTAAGGGCAGTTTTATGGCTACAGTAACTCAAGTATTCAAGCAAGAAAGGACAGCGAGTCAAAGATCGGGTAAGTGGCGAAGATCGCAAGGAAAGGGGTTGGGGAAGGGGGTTTAATACCACGGGGAAGGGGGTAATATATAGGAGAGAGAGGGGGAGTTTGGGAATGGCGGTTACAAGGTAAAAGTAAGTTTACATTTTAAGCAAGGAACGATAAGGCGACGAAGAACGAGAAAAGAAATGTACATCGCAGGAGGTGATGGGAGTGGGAGGGAAGGGGGAGGGGGGAGAAGGAGAGGAATAAGGTGGAGGGGGAAGGGGGGAGCCACAATTCAGGTAGGTAATTGTGAGTGACGTGCTAAAGGAAAAGGGGTTTTTAAAAGGGTGAGGGCGGGGGGTAGGGGGAGCCCGGAGCCACAATAGAAAGTCTTCACGGTAAGAGAAAAAAAAAACGAAACATTACCGAAGGCAAATCAAGACACCAGGGCTATTTGGCTATTTGGCTATTTCCCAGGAGCTGGGACCTTCAGGTGGGATGGAAAATCCAAATTGTAATACAACTGTAAAATTGTTAAAAGTCTCCCAGGTATCTAATGCTCTGACAAAGGAGATGAGAAAAAACTGAATTACAAATTACAAAAATAAATTTCTCTATGTATCTTATATTTTGGCCTGTGAGGCATGCTTTTACGAATAATAATAATAATAATAATAATAATAATAATAATAATAATAATAATAATAATAATAATAATAATAATTATAAAAAAAGATAAACATTGACATATCATTTAATTGCAAGCACTTTCAAGTCCAAAAATAAAATTGGACCAGGGCTTTTAATAAAAAAAGCCTCAGAGCCTTAAAAAAAATTGAACATTCTAACAACAATAACAACAAATATTGGAGCATTAAATGCTTTGCCACATAATTCTCTAAGCATATCTCTGCAAGCATCAAGGTGATCTCGGAAGTATGCTACACGTCCTCAAAACAATATTGCCAAGGGATTAACGAATTCCTTCGAAGGCAAATTCAAGTTGCATTTACGAATCAAAATCAACAATGCAACTGACAAACAAAAATTGAAAACAAACTGAAGACCGAAACTCAACATTGCAACTGAGAACCAAAAATTCAAAATTGCAACTGAGAACTGAAACTCAACACTGTAATTGCGAGCCAAAAATTCACAATTGCAACTCAGAATTGAAGCTCAACATTGCAGTTGAGAACCAATAATTCAAAATTGAAACTGAGATTCACCATTGCAATTGAGAACCAAAATTTCAAAACTGCACCTAAAAACAAAAACTCACAATTGCACCTGCGAACCAAAACTCAGCATTACAACTAGAACCAAATCTCAACGGTGTAATTTCAGAAAAAGTCAACATTGCAGCTAAAAACCAAAATTCAACGCTGGAAATTTGAAACAAAAATCTAACTTTGCAACTGACAATCAAAATTTAGCATTGAAACTTTAGGACAAAATCTCAACATTGCAGCTAAAACCAAAACTCAACGCTGCAACTTTAGAAAAGCTCAACATTGAAACTAAACACCAAAATTTTACATTGGAAATTTAGAACAAAGATTCAACATTGCAACTGACGATCAAAATTCAGCATTGCAACTACAGGACAAAAACTCAACATTGCAACTAAAAACCAAAAAATCATAACTGCAACTTTATAAAAAAACGTTGCAACTAAAAACCAAAATTTAACTTTGGAAATCTTGAAAAAAATTCAACATTGCAAGTATGAACCAAATTCCAACATTGCCACTACTGATCCCAAATTCATCATTGTGTTCAAGAACCAAAACTCAAATTGCAACTAAGAACCACAATTCACCATTGGAGCCACAACTCTACATTTCAGTTATACAAAGAAGACTAAAAAATAATCTTAGCAACCAAGAACAAACAACCGGTAGGCGTATAAACTATTTTTGGTGACATGCCCTACTTAACAAATACATCCGGAGCAATCTCCAGCAATACAGCTGTATCGCAGCAGGCTACAGCAGCAGCAGCAGCAGCAACAGAACCAAGAACAGCAATATGTATATGTCTGTCACTGGGTGAGAGAGAGAGAGAGAGAGAGAGAGAGAGAGAGAGAGAGAGAGAGAGAGAGAGAGAGAGAGAGAGAGAGAACAGAACAGACCCAAGAACAGCAATATATATAATATGTCTATCAGTGCGAGAGAGAGAGAGAGAGAGAGAGAGAGAGAGAGAGAGAGAGAGAGAGAGAGAGAGATGGGAAGATTGTAGAAAAAGGGTACGTGTATGTGCGAGAAAGGAGGGGAGGAGGGTGGGGGTAGGTTGCTCAGCATAGAAAAGAGATCAAGAGTAAACGAATAAGGTTGGGGAGGGGGAAAGGGGAGGGGGAGGAAGGAGGAATGAGATCCAGGGAAAGCTTGTTTTGGGAAGGGAGGTGTAGGGGTGGGGGGAGATGGAGACAGGACTATGAGAGACTGCTGTGGGAAGGTGAGAGTGGTGGGGAGGGGAGGAGGTTGTAATGGGGAGGGGCGGGGATGCAGTACACTAAGAGCATATCTATGTTGTGCATATAAATGATGGCTCCGTATGTGTGTTCTCAAGTAAGCCGCTAAATGGAAAATATGAACGATATAGGAAGCCGAGCGATTACCGGGGGGCTTCGTCGTGTCTTTAAACAACTGGTCTCATCTCCGCACTCTCGGGACTGGATGGGGAAAATAGTTTTAATAAGAATAATAATAATATTAATTATAATAATAATAATATAATGCAGAACAGATTATAATAATAATGATAATAATGATACAAAATATTCCCAATACGATGATAATTGGGAACATTCTGTTAAAATAATAATAATAATAATGATAATAATAACAATAATAATAATAATAATAATAATGATTATTATTATCATTATTATTATTATTATTATTATTATTTTTGGTTGTTGTAAAAGATAAGAGATTACAAATGTTGTTCTTAGAATAATAATAATAATAATAATAATAATAATAATAATAATAATAATAATAATAATAATAATAATAATAATTAACGAAAAATTTTATACTGTATTTAGGAGTAAAAAAAATTAATTTCAAATATTCAAAATATTGCTGATTCCTAAGAACAATACAATTTCCCGGACAAGCTTATTCAAAAGCTTCCATTTTTCATTTTATCATTATAAAATATAACCACTCTAAGTATACTGAATATTATATGTCATGTACATTCACAGCTTTTCCTTAATTATCTTTATATTCTATATCACCTTATACCCTAATTAGCTATTCAACATCACTAACTTTTCTTGAGTAATCTCTAGTTATATACTTAATGAGTTGTTTTAGTTTATGTAACCTTCTGATCCATTCTACTGAAATAACCATAAAAATATTATAACGTTACATATGATAAAAAAAAAAGGTAGCCTACATTTAAGTAAAATCAGTTATTTTTCTATTTTATTGTCCTCGTCTAATTTTCATTTCAGACCACAATTTTGATTATAAATCACAATTCTATATTTTTTGGCACATGACACCTTATAATCGTATAGACATCTGGACCTTTATTATAATAATAATAATAATAATAATAATAATAATAATAATAATAATAATAATAATAATAATAATAATAATAATAAAATACATATGCATTTCATTATTTTCTTTATCAGTCATCTCCACTAAATCATTTCCTAACGACCAATAATTAAATCAAATACTTTCTTCCTTTAATTTATATTTTTATTTCTAGTACATTTGTTTTTAAAGGCTATTCAGATTATGTTTAAGCTACCGAATAATTTTTTTTTAATTTTTTTTCAGGCTACAGAAATTTTTATCTTAATTTATGCTTTTCAAGCTACCGAATTTTTTTTTACTTTATTTTTTCAAGCTACCGAAATTTTATCTTAAATTTTATTTTTTTCAAGCCACCGAAATTTTTTTAAACTATTTTTTTTCAAGCTACTAAAATTTTAAAAATTTTTTTTCAAACTACGTGAATTTTTGTTTACTTTATTTTTTATCTTTATTACTTTATCCAAACTTTTATTAAAATTCTACCTACCCTCCTTTATGGGGTTTAGCAAGAGATCTCAATGCCTAAGTTAAAGGAAAATTGACTTCAATTGGCAACATGTTTCAAAAACTGAACTGATCCCTCACTCAAAACTCCATGAAAATATATTTTCCTAGATTTACATCACCACTCAAAATAAATTTTCACTGTATTTATTACTCTTTAAATATAATTTTCCATATTATTAGACTAAAGATAATTTTCACTTGTATTTTATTACCCTAACACTAAATTTCCAAAGCATTTATTACCTTAAAAATAATTTTCAATTGCATTTATTATCCTAAAAATAATTTTCGACTGCATTTATTACCCTAAAAATAATTTTTCTATAATATTTAATACCCTAAAAAATAATTTTACATACTATTTATTACCCTCAAAATAATTTTCCACTGTATCTATTACCATAAAAATAATTTTATATATTATTTATTAACCTAAAAATATTTTCCATTTATGTCTTATTACCATAAAAATAATTTTCCATATTTATTATCTTAAAAGTAATTTTCCATATTTATTATCTTAAAAATAATTTTCCATAGTATTTATTACCCTAGAAATAATTCTTATTTGCATTTATTACCATAAAAATCATTTTCCATTAGATTTATTACGTTAAAAGCAATGTTCCTTAGTATTTATTACCCTCAAAATAATTTTCCACTATATTTATTACCATAAAAATAATATTCCATTGTATTTATTACCCTAACAATAATTCTGCATAGTATTTATTAACCTCCAAATAATTTTCCATAGTACTTATTACTCTCAAAGTAAATTCGAATATATGTGTAGTGTATTTACCAATATCTTTCAACTTCATATTCAATGTAATTTTTTTTTTTTTTTTGCATTTTCCCTTTTTTGATTTTTTGGTAAAATAGGCCCAAACTCCGTAGTTAAAGTAGAAATGACTTGAATTGGAACCAGGTCTCCAACATGATTAAAGGTTTGTGTCACAAATAGTTAATTTTTTTCTCGATTGATCATCATCTTCGAAAGTAATTTTTTCATTGTTTTATTTAATGTTATCTTGCTTTTTTGGTTTTTGGCAAGAGTCTCCCCCTACTCTCCCGTATCCCAAAGCCGAAAGACTTGTGTTGAAAATAGTTAATTTTGTTTTTCCTTAGGCTGACCATCTGAACGTCATCTTTCAAAGTCATTTTTTTTATTGTCGTTTTGTTTAATGTTTTCTTGCCTTGAGGTTTCTGGCAAGAGAGTCTCTCGCCCCCTTCCCCCTCGCCCCATCCCCCCCCTCCCCTCCCCAAAGCCGAAGTTAGGGCATAAATGCCTCGAATCAGAGAAAGCGCCTACCCCAAAATTCCCGTTTCGAAAACAACATTACGAGGAACCGACAGACTCAAAGTTGTCACGTCAACTAACCTGTTTAACCGACTTATATTTCGATGATGAATCCGTAACCCAATTGCAACAATATCAGTAGAATATCACCGAACCTGCAGTCAGTGTGTGTGGGTGTCCCTCCCTCTCTCTCTCTCTCTCTCTCTCTCTCTCGGTCTCGTCTCTCCTCACGCCCAAATAACCGCCCGTAATTACCAAAGCTGTTTCTAAAATCGCGCCGTCGGAAAGATTCCGCCCTCAAGTTTTGAATTGTTCCAATTGGCTTTTCAACTTTTCGGCCGTCTTCATTTTGTGTCGATGACGGTGCATTCAATTCGACTCATTTATTTTTCCCGGTGAGTTGCCTTTTTTTTTTTTTATTGTGGGGCTGGGTAGCGGTGGGGGTGGGGTGGGGGTGGGGTGGAGAGGGAGAAGGGGAGAAGGGCAGATTTCCAGAAATTGCGAGCCTTATTCTCTCCTGAGGGAGGGTAATGTCGAATGTGGTTTACTAAACCAAAAAGAAAACATACGTTTTCAGTGATGTCGAATGTGTTGACTAAACCGAAAAGAAAACACATTTTGAGTAATTTCGAATGTAGTTGACTAAACCAAAAAAGAAAACATACATTTTGAGTGATGTCGAATGTAGTTAACAAAACCAATAAAGAAAACATACATTTTCAGTGATGTCGAACGTGGTCTACTAAACAAAAAAGAAAACACATTTTGAGTAATGCCGAATTTGGTCCACTAAACCATAAAGAAAAATAAGTATTGAGTGATGTTGAATGTAGTTTACTATACGGAAAAGAAAACAGCATTTTTCGAGAGTATCAGTTGTCTGTTAATTTTGTTAAAATGGAGGGCAGAGAGTTGGAAAGGAATAGTTTTTCTGTTAATTTCTGGAAGTATTGGATGATAAAGCGTTTGAAGTGATAACTTTTGCGTTAACTGCATGCAACATAGAAGATGAAAAACTTGACAGGATGACAAAATAGTAAATAAAAAAAAACACTGGATAATGAAGAAAAATTTAAATAAATCTATAAACTATTAATTATACGTTCCAATAACCACGATGGATTAATTATAGCTTTAAGGATTTGTGTACTTAAAAGAAAATGAAAGAAAATGAACTCATTTTCTATTAGTTATGAAAATCATTATTTATAGTTAAAATAGTAGCAGGTAGGCCATACTGTTTACGGGAACAGAAAAAAAATTATTCACAGTAACAAAAATCGACATGAAGTCACCCGTACTGGATGATTACCCAAATAATTCATACGTGCGTTACCTGCAATTAGGGTGAAAGCTTTACCCAACATGTTTGTGGAAATAATGAAAAATAAAAAAAATAAATCTCAAAAAATAAATTAAACACACTCAAATATCTTAATGGAAAAACACAAGAGATATACATACATACATATATACACACATACACATATGTATATTATATATACATCTATATAAATATGTATGCATGTATACCTACATACATATATATTATACACACACACACACACACATATACATATATATGTATGTATATATATATATACATATATATATATATATATATATATATATATATATATATATATATATATATATATATATATATATATATATATTTATATATATATATATTGCAAATGAAAAAAATATTTTTAAATTTATTACCAGCAAACAAGATCAATAAATATCACCTTTACATGCAAATAAACACACAAAATATAATTCAAAAATTAATATTTCCAAAGGAAATTTGGCGTAAAAAATTAAAAAAATCTTATTCTTGAGAAGAGTATTGCATAAAGCCTTTAAACATTCATTTTCTCTTATTTCTCTTTACTTATCTTTACGGTTCGTCAAGTGATTCCAAACGTGGAATATTTTCTTGATGTTATCAGCTACTAAAGAGAGAGAGAGAGAGAGAGAGAGAGAGAGAGAGAGAGAGAGAGAGAGAGAGAGAGAGAGAGACAAAACCACTCATATTCCGAAACGAGTACTGTGATCCTCTCGAGTCCATTTTTTCTTTCGTATACCCAGTTGGAACTGGGAATTTATCAAGATATAATTATACCTGCGATTTATATCCGGCAAATTTGGAATATGATTTCCTGCAGGGGAGAAAATGTAGGTCATTCAAAATCACATGCCCAATTGAAAACGTATGAAATAAAAAAAATAGTAATGAATATTGTTAAACATTCTTTACTCACAATGATTAAGTAATATTTTTTTTACTGAATATGCTTAAGCACTTATTTTTCTAATCAAATTGTTTCAGAACTTTTTTTAATGAAAATGCTTAAGCTTCCCCCTTTTTTTTAATGAAACGCCTAAGAACTTTTTCTGCTGGAAATGCTTAAGCATTTTTTAACGAAATGTTTTAGCACTTTAAGGAAAATTCTTAGCAATTTTTTTTACTGAAAATGCTTAAGAACTTTTTTTTTACTGAAAATGATTAAGCAATTTTTTTAATGAAAATGCTTAAGCACTTTTTTAATGATAATACTTAACTTTTTTTTTACTGAAAATGATTAAGCACTTTTTTTTTTACTGAAAATGCTTAGGCACCCCCTTTTTTTTGTTTTACTTAAAATGCTTAACCAATTTTTCTATTAATGAAAATGTTTAAGCACGTTTTTGTAATGAAAATGCCTAAGAAATTTTTCTATTACTAAAAATGCTTAAGCAAATTTTTTTTTGTACTTAAAATGTTTAAGCACTTTTTTTCTTCACTCAAAATGCTTAAGCAATTTTTTAAACCGAAAATGCTTAAGCACTTTCTTTTACTTAAAATGCTTCAGCAATTTTTCTATTACTGAAAATGCTTACCACACTTACTCAGCGAAACGGTTCATCTTCTTTAACGACAATATACCATTCTGAGATTCAAAGACTTCTCCAAACCACGCAAAACTAATTACTCTCTCATTCTTTCGCTTTCAAACTATTTTCCTACATCCCTCCACTTTCAAACTATTTTCTTCCACGCGAAAGAACTCTGTTATTGATACCCGTCGGCGAGTCTTCATATGATAGATATTTCTTTCCCATTGTTTCAATCCAACAAGTCTTACAGTATTTCTCTTTCCGAATACCTGGGATTTCTTCCAGCTTCAAGTTTTGTGTATATATAAAGAAGGTTAGTTTTGTTGAGGGTATAGCTTTGTAAAGAAGTATTTTTTTTTAGAGTATAGCTTTATCTTAAAAGAAGTATGTTTCTGTTGAGAGTATGTTTTTGGTGAGAGTGTAGCTTTATTTTTAAAGAAGTATGTTTTTGGTGAGAGTATAGCTTTATTTTTAAAGAAGTATGTTTTTGTTGAGAGTATAACTTTGTAAAGAAGTATGTTTTTGTTGAGGGTATAGCTTTATTTTTAAAGAAGTATGTTTTTGCTGAGAGTATAGCTTTATAAAGAAGTATGTTTTTGTTGAGAGTATAGCTTTATAAAGAAGTATGTTTTTGTTGAGAGTATAGCTTTGTAAAGAAGTATGTTTTTGGTGAGAGTATAGCTTTGTAAAGAAGTATGTTTTTGGTGAGAGTATAGCTTTATAAAAAAAAGTATGTTTTTGTTGAGAGTATAGCTTTAAAAAGAAGTATGTTTCTGTTGAGAGTATAGCTTTATAAAGAAGTATGTTTTTGTTGAGTGTATAGCTTTATAAAGAAGTATGTTTCTGTTGAGAGTATAGCTTTGTATAGAAGTATGTTTTTGTTGAGAATATAGCTTTATAAAGAAGTATGTTTTTGTTCAGAGTATAGCTCTATAAAGAAGAATGTTTCTGGTGACAATATAGCTTTATAACAAAAACCTTTTTCTCATAATCAAAATATATACACTTTTCTCAAATTTACTGACCTCGCTGAAGTCTCGTACATACAAAAAATATTTCTTTTTGGTGAGAATATAGCTATATAACTAAAACCTTTTTCTCATAATCAAAATAAAACAACGGATTTTTTCTAGGTTAATATATACACTTTTTCTTTGTTTCACTGACCTTTACGAAATCTGAAACTACAAAAACTTTTCAGGTAAATAAATAAAAAGGGAATTTTATATTCTAAGCAACTTTCGTGTTTATAACGGCATTTTAAAAACAGCTTTCTCCTCTTCTTCAAGTTCACTGCAATAAAACCTAAGATTGGATTTTTATGTCAGCATTACAACAAAATCTTCCCGGGTTACTGGAAATAAACCAAAATATTGGACAAGGTCTGAGCCCCTTAAAAAAAAGACTGAGGCGGCTTCACAACAAACGGCCTTGCTCACATAAATAAGCAAATAAGATTCCTTTCGGCATTATCTAAGTTTGGGGCAGAAGTTAAACGACATGTTTCCCCACTACGGGAAACTCAAGTTAGAGAAAATACAAAACTTAATTTCGGTAGTGTTTCTCATTGTGATTCGCTTTCATTTCTCAGTGGTGGTTCTCCCTGTGACTGGCTTCTGACTGTCATTCTTACGTCCACAATACTGCCCGAAAATGAAAGACTGCAGTATCTGCAAAAATACAAAACTGAGAAAAATGGTAGATACTGTAGTTTTTTTCCCTTGCCTTACTACTGATTTTGCAGATACTGCAAATAGGACCCCCCTAAATAATCGTGGAAAGCATTGAAGAATCATTCTGAAATTACAGTAACTTGTGCATTAGAGTTCCACGAGCCCAATAGGTGGCATATCTCAATTTCGAAAATTTTGCAGATACTGCAGTTTTCCATTTTAGGGCAGAATAATTCCCGGAGTTTGGCATTACGGCGATGTGTAATTCTTTCAGGTAGAAGATTCAAAGAGCTAATTCCTGATTAAGTACTTAGCTCCTACTGGAATTTTTAAATCATAAATAAACATATTCTGGTTAAGTCTTACAAGCCGAAGGAAACCATATTAAGATTATGAATACCAAACATTTTATGAATCTCAGCTATTGTTTCCAGACAGAAGATGGTTGATCGGGTTAGATTAAGCTGGCCTTATGCCGGCACAAATCACAACAGAGAAACGACTCTAGGCATGGTAAAATGCCTGGTATAGCCATCTTGATTCTGTCCATCAAACAGAGATGAAACAAAGTATGAACCTCAATAAAATTGTAAGAACCTCAGCAATATAACTTCCAGAATTTGTATGAATTTCAGAAATTTCCATATATATATTTATATATATATATATATATATATATATATATATATATATATATATATATATATATATATATATATATATATATATTATGAATTATCTGTAATGAACCTGTAATACCTTTGATTTCTAAACAAATATGACCGTCTTTAACACGTTCAGGTCAGTGTTAAAGGCAAAACGAATTAAGTTAGTCTCCGAATATCATATGAATACCAACAATATCCTTTAACGCTAAAAAAACTACCACCCCTTACGGAGAAATCTTAAATCAACAACAGAACATGAAAAATTAATATGATTATTTTACAGGAATCACACGCACCCCGACAAGTACATTCATTCTTCACACCTACAAAAAAAAAAAAAACACACACACACAATGAATGAACAAACAAGTCACCCCGACATAATCAGGCGAATTCCGGTCCCCAAACACCCACAATCGTCCAGATTAAAATCAATTAATAATAGTTTCCGAAATCGAACGAGGAGGAGAAAAAAAAAAAAAAAAAAGAGTTGAGGTAATCAAAACTGAACGTCAGATTCTCTTGACACAAACCGAATATTGCCATTCATTACAACTCGTTTCTTTCCTCTTCCTGACACTCGTCCGCAGCCAATGCCCTCAAATGAATAATAACGCCATAAATCAAAGGTCCTTTTTTATCTCTTTTTATTATTTTACTCTTCCGGGGGAACAATACCTGTATGGATATATACCCATAGCGCCAGCGTCAATGCAATCATGAGTTCTATTACCTACGAGGAAATTATATACTACACCTGGAATCTATTCATCACGGGACGCATTCCTGGATTTTTTTTTTTTTTTTATATTCGGACAAGAGAGGCATTCGTGAGCCAATCTCAATATTATTGCCTTCGGCGTGGTGCGTATCGGCTGCCACAGTGGCAGCAGGGGCAGGAGCAGGAGAAACGGAAGCGGCAGCAGCAGTTGTAGTAGTGAGGGCATATAAATTCACAAGCAGGATACCCCGCGAAAAATAATACCAATTACAATTCAAAGGAATCTTATCTCCCAAGAAAAGAAATTTACCTGGATAATCCTACGCCTTCAAAAATAAAATAAATATACAACCATTTCAAAACTTGAAATTAAAGAAAAGAAATTTACCTGGATAACCTTACGCCTTAAAAAAATTCAATTTCAAAACTGGAATTAAAAGGAATTCTAACTCCAAAGAAGGATACTTGAATAATCCTACGC
>NC_089786.1:7432500-7435000 GCF_040412425.1 Macrobrachium rosenbergii | reverse complement strand
CTGTCTGGCTCGCGTGTTGGTCTTCATTTGCAAAAATTGTTTTCATTTTTGAGTTGTTAACGCTTCTTGCGTTGTCTCTTACATGACCGGAGTCAGTGAGGGTGTTTTGGGATAATTTCTGTTCATATGAGAAATAATTATTTCAATTGCTTTGTGTATTTTACTTATTCATCTCTATCTCTTGTCGTGACTGTTCTGGAATATTTCTGGTCATTTCTAAAACTAATTTCCACAATTTAATTACCTTTAATTTCTAAAAACTAATTTTCCATAATCCATTTATTTCTATTTCAGATATCTTTTTTTATTCGCGTATCCTGGATTTGTGCCTTTGGAATAACTCTGTTCATATGAAAGAGTAACCTTCCTAAACGTGTGCGAATACTTAATTATAATAATTATAATAATTATTAAGTGGGAAAAATAAATTATCCCAAAGCCTTGCTGGTGCCCTGTTTTTAGTTGCAAAAATAATTTTCTTGTTATATCTTTAAAATAAAGAAAAAAAAAGACACCTGCATTTAATTATCAGCAAAAAAATTTCCTAAAAACATAAAAGTACTCTCATTTTATTATTTACGTTTTTATTTCGTTTACTTTTTCCGAGGTTAGTCGCGTATCCTGGCCTGTTTCTTGAAACAGTGGCCAAAATATACGTAATCTATTTCATTTTATAATTCCAATACCGTGACTTTTTGTAATGTTCGCCTTTTTGACTTGTTCCATGTAAGCGAGTCCAAAATGTTGATGATAGTACATAAAAAAAAAACCTACACTGCACAGTGGAGAAAAATTTGCAGAAATATAACTCCATCCTTCATAAACCTTTAAAATGTGTGTACAAAGTACAAATACATATATGCATATAAAATATTCATGTAGTGCACAATAATCATTCAACTCATTAGTGCAACTAAGATCTTACGTGGCCCACAAAATAACTAATTAATTAATATAACTATATATATATATATATATATATATATATATATATATATATATATATATATATATATATATATATATATATATATATATATATGCAACATATGATGTCAGTTCCCATCAATGAGCAATGGGAGGTAATTGAAATTTTCGTATGCACTCATCAAATAATATCTAGTAAGAAACGACATAAACTACAGTGTTATTTTTCTAGGTTTTTACCTGCCAATACATTCCTATCCATCTAATCCAGTGATTATCTATTTATCTATCTAATTCACTCACTTGAACTGAGTAATATCTTAGCTATTTTGTTTTTTCGTCAATAAAGTGAAAGCAATTATATATTCACTACTACATTCCTTACTAAACAATGAAAAAAGAAATTACACATTCACTATCACATAACCGGGCAATCATCAAGGTAAAAGAAAATTAGCTACAGATGTAAAACAATGTAAAACGTTAACTGATAGTAAATAATAAATAAAATTATGTCAACATCCACTGAAATTTACTAAGCAAATGCAGATGTTTACCGCATGTGTCCAGGCGCGCATTTATGTTTACTGTATGTACATATCCGAAAATCACTTACGTACCGGAGACTCATGCGCCCAGAGAGTCAAGCAGTGAATGACCATGTTTACAGTGAATAAAATTATTAAAAGTTCATCCTGTAATTATACTGAAAAATCACAATTACGGCAACCTGCAGAACCGAAGAAAATAAAAAAAAAAATTGAACGAAAAATTTAATTTACAAAAAAGAAAAAAAAATTGAACGAAAAATTTAATTTACTTGAAAATAAACACAGGAAGAAAATCAATGCACTAATTAAAGGTAATATAACCATAATAACAAACAACAATCATAACTTTATAAAGATATGAACACAAGCGAATAATCACGAAAAATATAACATGCCCAAAAACAAATAAGACAACTTCAAAAGACTCCCCGCATGAAAAAAACCCCACGCGATAAATAAAAAAGTAAACAATTATCATAATGACTCATAAACAGGTAAGCATCTCCACACGGCAAACAAACGAAAAAAAAAAAAACCTCATAAAAGAGACTTAAACGGCGCCGAAAGGTATTACGCTCCTCCGCTCAAGTTGCACCTAATGAACGCCGCGAATTATGTTAAACACCAAAACTGCTATTGAAGGGGCATTTTCCCCTTTTGGCTCTGTTAGTCATTACACGACACACTTAAAGCGCTACTGATGAATCGCAGTCTCTCTCTCTCTCTCTCTCTGTCTCTCTCTCTTTCTCCGACTCTCTCTCTCTCTCTCTCACAGTGTCCACGTTTTAGAAAAAATCCCACCTGGCAACTCGGCTGACCTGAACTCATCTTTAAAATCAGCTGTAACCTCCCACCCCTCCCATCTCCCCCCACCCTCCTCCCCTCCCAAGACCACCAGGGCATTCTCCCAGCTCCCAGTTTGAACCTCTCTGACAAAGATGTGGAAAGCAAAAATTGAAAGGGGATTTTTCTCCCTCTTTCTCTCACGCTCTTTCTCTCTCTTTCTCTTGTCTCTTTCGTAT
>NC_089786.1:7375000-7427500 GCF_040412425.1 Macrobrachium rosenbergii | reverse complement strand
TGGAGAGCAAAATTTCCAAATTTGGCCTCCTGTCAATTTCTGACACTTCTTCGTCTAATGAGGTTTCAGGGGACTCTCTCTCTCTCTCTCTCTCTCTCTCTCTCTCTCTCTCTCTCTCTCTCCACTTTTTCTGTGGGATCGCCCAAGCTAAGCGATCAGCGACCGACAAAGCGACCAAGCGACCGGTCGGATGAACCCCATACATCATAGCATCCCATCTGCTTGCGTCCCTATGTACCATAAAACTCTTCCAATTACAATGATTGCTTCTTGCATATCGGTATCGTTATATTTCTCAGACTGCAAGAATAAAAGCGTGCATTTATATGCATTCTGGAATGCACATTGCAATAACATCATGAGTATATCGATAACGATAAATTTCTCAAACTGCAAATACCAAAGTGTATATTAAGTTGCACTGGTGAAATGCACATTGCAATGATAACATGATATTTTATCTGCTTGGATCTCGATGTCATTATATACTTTCATTTACAATGACTGAAAAATGTATGAAGCAAAAATGCATCGTCCAATAATAACGTGATACATTATCCACTTGGTTATCGAAGTCATTATACACTTACGTTTACAATGACTGAAATGCAATGACACGATGACACCTTAATTTACATGCATCTCGATGTCATTATATACTGCCATTTACAATGACTGGAACATGTATGAAGCAAAAATGCACAATGCAATGGTAACATGATACTTTATCCACTTGGCTCTCGATGTCATTATACACTTACATTTACAATAACTGAAATGCAATGACATAATGACATCTTAATTTACATGCATCACGATGTCATTAAATATCGTCATTTACAATGACTGAAACATGCATAAATCATGTATAAAACTGCAATGCCCAAATACGCAATGCATGGAAACCTCTTCCGCTGAAGAGGCTCGCTTATTTTCGGAAGCAAAAATCCTCTCAAAATATATTTATGAACACAAATATGACGTCGCAAATGGAGCTTAAATTAAAATGCTTTCGCCGGAGGTTATTTTTATATGTAAGTGAAGTCTCACAGATTGCTATAAATAGATTGTGAACACAACGGAGCGGTAACTTTAGTATAGTAATATTTCACAGAAGATATGTCGATAAAGAGATGTTTCCTTGAAATAAAAGAGAACAAATTGTCGATTTACAGAGGACAGGATTAAATTCCTATATAGATAAGTCTGTTCCAGAATTTTTTTATATATCATAATATATATATAACTGGCAATTGATAAAAACGTTCGCATATACTCAATGTTTACTAGTCCTCCTAATGATATCTGTCTATCTATCTATCTATCTATATATATATATATATATATATAATATATATATATATATATATATATATATATATATATATATATATATATATATATATATATATATATATATATATATATATATATATATATATATATATATATATATACATATATATATATATATATATATAATATATATATATATATATATATATATATATATATATATATATATATATATATATATATATATATAACGATGAAAAGACACTAACTATTATACTCAACATCAAACAAAAATAAAAGCCGAACAAAACATGGCTATTGACCAACTGAACACCTAGCAAAAAAATAATAATAATAAAAAAAACACAGGATAAAAAAAAATGACGCAAAACAAAATGAATAAAACAAACAACTAATTTCAATGCGATCTGGGTCACTGGAAGCCAACAATGACATTCAAGCGACGCCAGAGTTTTTTTTTAGTTTTTTTTTTATTTTTATTTGTCGCATAATCGGATGATTGATTTGCTCATCGGAGTTAACATACAACCTCGCAATTATCGATGATGAGTTTTTTTAATTTATTTTTTTCCCTTTATTTTTTTTTTTAATTGTGATTGTTTGCTTAGCGTTTTTAATCGTGATTTGTAACTTAAAAACAAAATATCCATCCGAGGGAATATTTCTACTCTTCTTTTTTTTTTTTTTTAACTTTATAATTGTTGAGTATCCGCCTGTGAAGGTAACTTTTTATTATCATTTTGTTTTTAATCATAATAATTATTATAAAGATAATAATATAATGGTAAGAATCCACTCCATTATCGTGAATTAGTAATAATAATAATAATAATAATAATAATAATAATAATAATAATGATGCTTTAACACCAATATAATGATTATTTTCAAATCCGTTATAGAAAATAATAATAATAATAATAAATAATAATAATAATAATAAACCTATAATACCAATATGATGATAAATTTCAAGTCCACTATCAGTATAAGTAGTAGTAGTAGTAGTAGTAGTAGTAGTAGTAGTAGTAGTAGTAGTAGTAGTAGTAGTAGTAGTAATAATAATAATAATAATAATAATAATAATAATAATAATAATAATAATAATAATAATAATAATAATAATAAAGCTTCAAACAGTTACCAAGAAAAGCAATATATTTCAACCCGGACTTGAAATGATTCGTCACCAACAAATAAAAAGGAGAAATAAAACTACTAAATATTCACTAAAGCTTAGCGTACCATGAGCCTGGCAATGGATGAGAGAGGGGTATTGCTTAGAAATGATACACAGAGGGAACTAATTTCAACCTCATTTACTTGAATAAAATTATACCAAACGGGTGCAAATATGAGGCGAGAAAGTGTTCAGTAACACTAAGCATGAAGCCGACAATAAGTGACAACTAAATGGATTCTGAGTCATCTAAAACTGATATTGCGTGATTGAGAGGTACATTCACTGAAATAATCTGAAACTAATATAAACTGACTGTTATATACGACTGAAATAATCTGAAACTAATATGAACAGACTGTTATATACGAGTAAAATAATCTGAAACTAATAGTAATCAACTGTTATATAAAGCTAAAATAATCTGAAACTAACAGTAACTGACTGTTATATAAAACTGAAATAATCTAAAACTAATATCAACTAACTGTTATATCAGAAACTAACATAATTGACTATTATATACAACTAAAATAATCTGAAACTAATATTAACTGACTGTTATATACAACTAAAATAATCTGAAACTAATATTAACTAACTGTTATATCAGAAACTAACATGACTGACTATCATATACAACTAAAATAATCTGAAACTAATATTAACTGACTGTTATATACAGCGAAAATAAACTAATATTAACTAACTGTTATATCAGAAACTAACATGACTGACTATCATATACAACTAAAATAATCTGAAACTAATATTAACTGACTGCTATCTAAAACTGAAATAATCAGAAAAATATTAGGTGACTGAGTGCTAAATGAAACATTTAATCTGACAGTTAAACGTAACTGAAATGATCTGATACGATTATTAGGCGACAGTGCTCAATAAATCTGAAATAACCTGAAACTAATAGTAGTAGGTGCCTGCTGAATTAACCTGAAATAATCTGAAGCCAATATTAGGACAATCAGTGACATAGAATTTAGGCTAAAAGCCAAGCACTGGGACCTATGAGATCATTCAGCGCTGAAACTGAAATTGACAGTAAAAGGTTTGAAAGGTGTAACAGGAGGAAAACCTCAAAGCAGTTGCACTATGAATCAATTGTTAGGAGAGGCTGGAAAGTAAGATGGAAGAAAGAGAATATGAAGGGAGGTACAATAAAAGGAACGAAAGGGGTTGAAGCTAGGGGCCGAAGGCACGCTGCAAAGAACCTTAAGTAATGCCCTACAGTGCACCGCGTGAGGTGCACTGACTGCACTAATCCCCTACGGGGTTAGTGATAAATAAAACTGAAATCATCTGTAGCCAATATAAAGTGGCTGAGAGATAAATAAAATTGAAATAACCAGAAACCAGTATAAGGAGACAGAGAAGTCAATAAAAGAGAAAAAGAATGACAAAAAAATTATTAAAGACTGAGTGTCACAGGAAACTCAAACAATCTGAAGCAGATTTTGAGAGGTGCATTAATTCTGAAATCTCAAAATCAGGTGCATTCATTCTGAAATCTCAAAATCAGGTGCATTCATTCTGAAATCTCAAAATCAGGTGCATTCATTCTGAAATCTCAAAATCAGGTGCATTAATTCCGAAATTTCAAAATCAGGTGCATTAATTCTGAAATCTCAAAATCAGGTGCATTAATTCTGAAATCTCAAAATCAGGTGCATTCATTCTGAAATCTCAAAATCAGGTGCATTAATTCTGAAATCTCAAAATCAGCACAAGGTTAATGAGTGTCGTATGGAACCTGAAAAATTTTGAAGAGAATATTGAGTAATTCGGTACCGCCTGAAATTGGAGCAATTCTAAAATACCATTACGGGACTGCGTACCAGTTGGAGCTGTTAAGCCACCTGACGCAAAAATCTTAATTAGGTGACTGAGTACGGCGTTAATGACTGACACCAATTTACACCGAATTTGTGCGAGGTGACTTAAGGCCACCTTGAACTGTCGAAAATATTGACAAATTTTAAGCGAAACACTTGCGCACGAAGAGTACATAAAAAAAAAAAGATTTGCACAAAATGAACTAGTTAAGAGTCACAGCTGTATAAAATGAAAATACAAAAACCGCGATTGAACTGCAAACTGAACTGCGGAAAATATCGGCAAATATTAAGTGAAGAAGTTGCACACAAAGCGAGCACACAAAGCGAGTAAAAAAGTGACAAAGTTGCATAAAATGAAAATACAAAAAACGCGAGTGAACTGCAAAACTGAACTGGGGAAAATATCGGCAGATATTAAATGAATCACTTGCATACAAAGAAAACAAAGTGAAGAGGTCCTGTTACATAAAATGGAACAGTCGCACACAAAGACGACAAAGTAAATGGTACTGTCACATAAAAAAAACAGTGACACATTTACACAAAAAGTAAAAAAAAATAAAAAAATCACGCACAGCTAACTGAGTATGACCTATCAAACGAGAAAAACATTGCACAATCATCAGGTTGTAATTAGAGAAAGAAAGACGCAAAACAAACAAACATATTGCGAGTCTGAGGAAAACGTTCAAATGACACCGGAAATAATTAATTAGGTGACCGAGTTCCACCTGAAAGCCTAAAACATTTTGAGACAAAAAAGAAAACTGAATCATTGTAAGAATTATGTTTAATTGCAAGTAAGAGACGATGTCAGATATTATTATTATTATTATTATTATTATTATTATTATTATTATTATTATTATTATTATTACTATAAATTTTTTTAAACATTTGTGCCAGCAATTGCATTTAATAGTATTGTATTTAATACTGTGAATATATTATTATAAACGTTACTGAATATATTATTTAATGCAATTTTTGTGGGTAATATATATGCACATACATAAATATAAATATATATATATATATATATATATATATATATATATATATATATATATATATATATATATATATATATATATATATATATACATACACATCTATACATACATACCTATAAAAGTGAAACCCAGAGAGCGCAGCAGACGGGCCAAAATGAATTTCGAGGTTTAAATTTTGCAGCTTAAGAACGACCAGCGAATGCACTACGGACACCGGCGGGGGGATTTTCAGGGCTTCAGCCTTTGAACCGAATAAAAATGGGACCGATTTACTTGCAAATCTACGCGCAACAACACAACTCAGAAACTTGAATCTTTCATCGCTGGTACTACTGACATAACGCGCGGATGTTGGCGCTGCTCTTCTTCTTCTTCTTCTTCTTCTTCTTCTTCTTCTTCTTCTTCTTCTTCTTCTTCTTCTTCTTCTTCTTCTTCTTCTTCTTTCGGCTTCTTTCCAGTTTCGAAATTGAAAGGCTTTTGATTCTTCTTTTTTTTTTTAGTCAGCAATATTATATAGGTACTGTGTGGTTTTAGAAGAGTTGAGGATAAGCATTTTGTGGGTTTCCGATGAAGGAAAAATATGTGATGTACGCGTTTACTATATGTATGTGTATGTGTATGTATATATATATATATATATATATATATATATATATATATATATATATATATATATATATATATATATATGTATATATATATATATATATGTGTGTGTGTGTGTATATATATATATATATATATATATATATATATATATATATATATATATATATATATATATATATATATATATATATATATATATATATATATATATATACATATATATATACATATATAAATATTTATATCTATATACACGTATATATGTACATATATATACATAACATATATTGTTTATATATACACACACACACACACACATATATATATATATATTATATATATATAAATTATATAATATATATATATATAAATTATATATATATGATACACACACACACACACACACACACACACACACACGCATTCAAAACTCCTTCTTTCTCATCCTGAGAATGCTAATTCTTTAAACGGATTACCATCGCAGTGTTCGGATGGACGTCAATATAAATATTTGATTCAAGGGGAATCGTCAAGAGAAGTTTAAAAAAAAAATCGACTGCAATAATTCTGCGGAGACAGAGAAAAAGCTTCTTCTCTCAGGCCACGCGAGAAGTTCGCTTAGAGATTTAAACGGAATTTATTGTGAGAAGTGATTAAGGTTTATTTAAAGGGATAAATTTTTTTTTTTTACTTTTATGTAGCAGAATTTTTTGTTTTGATTTAGGTGAAGTTCAAAATTTTCCGTTTATTTCTGAAGAAAAATTGTATATTACATTTGTTGTGCTTTTTTTCTTATATTAAGTTTTTGTCACAATGAAGATTTGGCGATGTTTTTTGAGAGAAAAATTTATATATTCATTTTGTATAATGCTTAAAGGTATTCCTTAACACATATGCACATGTACGCACACACACGTGTGACCATATATATATATATATATATATATATATATATATATATATATATATATATATATATATATATATATATATATATATATATATATATATAATATGATAAAATATATATATGTATATATATATATATATATATATTTTAAAAAATAATACTATATACTCTATATAAATTTCGCTGTAATATTATATAAATTCTTACCAATTTACTTCTTTCAGCGGACAAACAACATAATTACGATAAAATGCTTTAGCCGAAAATATTTTGATTAAACACTGAGTTTTCATATAGAAATTAGAGGTCAAGTCATTTGGCAAAATATTTTACCAAATTTATATTTTGTACCGATTTAATTATTTCAGATATATTTCATAAAACATTTGTTGACTTAAGCAGATACTTTAAAAAAATTGACAGGAATGTATAGAAAAAATCAGGGAAAGAAATAACGGAATGTGTTGAAATAAATAGCGATAGAGATGGAACACTAGTTTTTGAAACTCTCAGAGCCAAAAAATATGACCAATAAAATTGAAATAATTACTGAACAAAATTTAATTTTTTAGAAATTGAAATAACAAAAACAGGAAGTAGTGAAAAGGGAAAAAGATCAATAAAATTGAAATAATTACTGAATTTTTTTTAATTGAAACAACAAAACAGGAAGTAAGGAAAAAACGAAAAAGAAGATCAATAAAACTGAAATAATTACTGAAAATTAAAATTCTTTAACTGAAACAAAAAAAAACAGGAAGTAGAGAAAATGGAAAAATATAAATAAAATTGAAATAATTACTGAAATTTTTTTTTTTAAAAATTGGAACAACAAAAATAGGAAGTAAGGAAAAAGGAAGAAGAATATCAATAAAATTTAAATAATTACTGAGAAAAATTTTTTTAATTGAAACAAAAAAAACAGGATGTAAGGAAAAAGGAAAAAGAAGATAAACGAAATTGAAATAATTACTGAAATTTTTTTAAAAATTGAAACAACAAAAACAGGAAGTAAGGAAAAGGAAGAAGATCAATAAAATTGATATAACTACTGAAATTTTTTTTAGAAACTGAAACCACGAAAAACAGGAAGTAAGAAAAACGGAAAAAGTTCAATAAAATTGAAATAATTACCGATTTTTTTTTTTCAATTGAAACAACAAAAACAGGAAGATCAACAAAATTGAAATAATTCCTGAAATTTTTTTTTTTAAGAAACTGAAACCACAAAATCAGGAAGGCGTAAGGAAAAAGAAATCGCCTAGTTCCTTCGTTCCCTCCCTGAGCCAGAACGAAAACCTGAAGAAAGAAAAATAAAAAAAATAAAAAAATAAGACAGCGACACGGAAAAGTCACTTCAAAAGGTTTGTCTTCTCTTGGGACAGCCGAAGGAAAAAAAAAATGGGGAGAGAGATGAAGAAAAAGGTGAGGGAAGGAAAAAGTAAAAGGAGGGAAAAGTAAAAGGATTGGATTTAAAAAAAAAAAAGCCGAGAAAAACCGAAGAATATAAAAGAGGTGAGGCAGAGAAAGAGATAGTGAGAGAGAGAGTTAGAGAGACAGAGAGAGACAGAGAGAAAGAGAGTGTGAGACACACGCACAGATGTAAACAACACGACTTGAAAAAGAAAATAAAAATGAAAAAAAAATCTTGTGAAACATACAGTGTGAAACTACCGCTACTTTTCTGTCAACTTCTTTTATTATTTTTTTTTTCTGTTTCTCTTTTCCAAAGAAGGGAACAAAAATGTCACGGAATTTTGCTGCGTAAGAATGAGCCAATAATCTTATTGCATAGTTTATGTCTGAAGTCTCTTTAGAATTTTAGAGGTACATAAATATTATTATTTAAAAAAATTATCTGCTTCTGTGATTCTTGTAGTCTTAAAAGAAATTAAAACATTAACAGAATATAGAACGGTCCTCTGTTATCGGATGATGGTCTAGTGACGGTCAGTCCGGAATGTTCTTATCACATAAATGCAAATATATCAAAAGATGTGTAAATGTTGAAGTCATAAAATAAAGAAAGAATACAAACAGAACGTTGATATCTGATGATGGCCTATTGACTTTCAGTAATAAATAATCTTACATTTAAGTGAATTATCAAACGTCGCTCTGCAACTGACATTAAGAATAAATTCTACGAAATGGCTGTCACCTCACAATCACCTTCACCCCACCATACTCTTCCCCACATTCCCCCCAATAGCCAATAGTGAAAAAAAGAATCAAGTCCCAAGCCGAAAGATTCTGGAAACACCCCTTCTGGAAAGTGTCCCTGGACGCGCCCTCGAGTTCACTCCGGAGGGGCCTTCCAGCAGAGAGAGAGAGGGCTTCCAGAGTTCTTGTGAACTTAGGCCAACCTTACACGGGGTTGTACAAGCGGTATGAATGTCATGAATAAACTGCAAGTGTATATAAGGTGCAACGGCAGGATGATACCTGGATTACCTCCGTGAAGCACAGAGAGAGAGAGAGAGAGAGAGAGAGAGAGAGAGAGAGAGAGAGAGAGAGAGAGAGAGAGAGAGAGAGAGACAGACAGAGAGAGTATAGGAAGGTCGCTTAGCTAGTCCGTCAAATAAGAGTGTGACGAACGTAACCATATACAAGACGGAAGGGGAAACATTTGAAAAAAAAAATAATAATAATCTGGCGATATAGGCCTACTTGGGGATATAGGCCTCCTCGAGGCCGTCGTGATCAACTGCCGGGAAGTAATTATGAGGAGGTAATTATGATATTGAAGGCTGATAGGGATTTCCTCACTTGATGAGAGAAGAGGTAATGAGTCTCATCTAAATTTCCAAATACAAGAGGATTTATTTATTTATTTATTTATACATCTTCTGTTATGAAAGGACTTATTATTCACTGTCGTTAGTAGAAGTAATCACTCTTCAGAATTCGGATTTAAAATGGGATTTCGTTTTTGTTTTGAGAAATTTATGATCCATGTAGAGGATATGTGTACGTTATTCTCATCTCATTTACCATCTAAGCGAGCCTTGTGCGTAAGTCATAATTATAATTATTAATGTTATTGATGTCAATTATTGTAAGTATCAAGAACATGTCGGAGACAAGATTACCTTTGCACACTTGATAACGAAAGGAAGGAAATAAAAAAAAAGAAAAAATGGAAATTTGAAAATGTTACTAGAAGTGCATATATTATTTACTTGTCTCTAATTATAAAAAAATAAAATAAAATGCATTAAAACAAATGAAAGGGTAATTAATGAACAAAGCACATGAAGAATATTTCTATGTTTCCGAAAGACTTGAGAAAATCGCACATTACAAGTAATTGAAAAAAAGTACACATGCTTTCAGCATGCTTCAAAATTCAATTACTATTTCATGCATGGAAATGGAGAATATAGGAAAATAATACTGCAAAATTACGACAAACTGCAAGAATATATTTTTACCAACACACACACAACACATTATATATATATATATATATATATATATATATATATATATGTATGTATATATATATATATATATATATATATATATATATATATATATATATATATATATATATATATTACTTATGTATCTGGTAAAAAAGTGACCAGTAGATTCTACAGTATATATGTATATATATGTACATACATATATGTATATATATATAATGTACGTATGTATGTACGTATGAAGGGTCTATGTGCATAGGTGTGTCAGCACATACACAAGCACTCATTCACTTACGTACGATACAATACACACCCAAGCCATTAATAAGTGCATTCTATACTACATAAATGAATACGTGAGAATCTTCCGACCGCATGACACAGAATGCATCAATATAATAATAATGATGCAACAGATATCAAAAGCATATTTGCCTTATTGATGACCATAATCAATCAATGCGATTTTGTCCGTACTCTGCCATCAAAGTGTTGACTGGGAAAACAGAGAAAGAGAGAGAGAGAGAGAGAGAGAGAGAGAGAGAGAGAGAGAGAGAGAGAGAGAGAGAGAGAGAGAGAGGAATCTATAGTTATATTTTAAAGCGAGGTAACAAGCAAAACTGAGAGACAGGAATAAAATGACTTTGAGAGAGAGAGAGAGAGAGAGAGAGAGAGAGAGAGAGAGAGAGAGAGAGAGAGAGAGAGAGAGAGAGAGAGAGAGAAGCAGAAGCACAGCATACGGGCAGGTACTTAGGAAGGAAAACTTTCAAAGTCCCTTAATGCGGAATTTTTCCGCATCTCACCTAACGAGTTTTTGCCTTGTTGTTGCATTGTGCAAGAGCAAGAGCAGGAGGAGGAGGAGGAGGAGGAAGCCGCCGTATGCGATGGTTCAGGAGTCGGCGACGACGATCATGATAGTCAGGTATAGCCAATCGCGCACGCAACTGGGGGATCCAACCCCTTAACTCTCCCCTCCACCACCCCCCCTTCTTTCATTTTCCCACCCTTATACCCCTACCCAACCCTCACTCTTCTTCCCGGCATTCAAGCAAACACGTACACACACACACACATATACATACATACATACGCATACATACGCATCTCCCTCAACCCGAAAAAGGGCTACGTCGGCCTTTCTTTCGGCAAGTATTTATCTTGCAGCTTTCCCAGGAACTTGAGCCACTCCCCTCCCCTCCCCTCCCCTCCCCCCATTCTTTGAACCACCCCTCCCTCCCTCCCCCAACCCTAAAACTATCCTCTGCCTGTCGCTGTGCCTTTCCGTGCCTCTGTCTCTTTCTCTGTCGTGTTTTGGAAATTTCCCAAAAAAACCACAACCCCCCAAAACAACCATCCCCCTCAACCCAGAAATATACTCAGGGAGGACGAAGATGAATTTCGGATATCGACCAGAGACGCATCCAAAGGCCTCTTGGTTGCTTTGACGGTAAAAGGGGCGGGGCTGTGTGTGTGTGTGTGTGTGTGTGTGTGTGTGTGTGTGTGTGTGTGTGTGTGTGTGTGGGCTCTTCCTTCTCGCTTCCTGACGCTGCTTCTGAGCGTGAGTATCTTCAGGAAGAGAGTACTTCGGAAGCATATACAATTTACTTGTACATAGTCTACACATAAACTTTATTATATATATATATATATATATACATATGTGTATACATATAAATATATATCTATATATATATATATATATATATATATATATATATATAATATATATATATATATATATAAAATATATATATATATAATTTATAATTATACAGTATATATGAAATGAAAATCAGCATGTTCAACAGAGAGAGAGAGAGAGAGAGAGAGAGATAAAACAAATGCGAACAAACGCAATCGTACAGTCAGATAATATATACAGAGAGAAGACAAATGTAAGCGAACGCAATGAGATGCAAGCATAGAATGAATTTTGTTTAATATAAACGTATATTCTCGAACAACAGACGACATAAATTCTCCGTCAATCTCTCTTCATTTGAATAACTGAGAAAAATACTTAAATATTTCTTCATTAGATTCGAGGAATTAAACCGCAATTTCCTACAAGTCAGTATTACCATTTATATACCGGTTAATCAAAATATAATAATTACGCGAATATCATAATATATTTTATAAAAGAGCGTAAACATATCCAATGATTAGCACGTTACAATCAAGACACCAAGGAATTAAACTGCAATTTCCTACAAGTCAGTATTATCATTTATATATCAGTTTTTCAAAATATAATAATTACGCGAACTATCATGACTATATCTTATAAACGAGAGTAAATATATCCCCTGATTAGCACATAAGAATCGAGGCAGTTGCTTGATCGTACGAGAATAATGTATACTATTGTAATTGTATCGCTTGTTTGTAAATATATCACTTAACCAACAAATATCAAATTACGAGCAATTTTGTCAACACATCAACCGATCAGCATGCAAAAATTACACACCTTACCGCAAATATTGCTTGACATACCTTGACAAACAAATAAAAATTAATGATAGTACAAATACCCAAGAACCAGGATTACATCGCATTCTCCTTAATTATCTCTTGGAGATCATTCAAAAGTGATAATTAAACGCGATGGAATTATGCATTATGCAAGTTTTATGACTCAATTTATGATTTACTTCTTGCATGCAATGTCTAAATCTGGTTGGCAATTTTGTGTTTTTTTTTTTTCTTTAATTAAGCAAAATCATGAGGTCAGTTATATGAGAGAGAGAGAGAGAGAGAGAGAGAGAGAGAGAGAGAGAGAGAGAGAGAGAGAGAGAGAGAGAGAGAGAGAGAGAGAGAGAAATACCTCCACTTGCAAATAAAAATTCGCGAATGGTGCATACAAAAATAGAAGCGGAATTAAACTTACCACAAAATCGTATAATCTAATTGCACTTTATTATTATTATTATTATTATTATTATTATTATTATTATTATTATTATTATTAAAATTTACAATTGCGCATTAATAAATGCTTACTTAAATATGAAAGTACTGGGAGCATTTTGCAGTCTTTATTTGGCTAAAGAATCACAATTATTATTATTACTATTACTACTTTAGCTTAATAAATGCCTAGCCCAAAGTTCTACATTATTATTATTATTATTATTATTATTATTATTATTATTATTATTATTATTATTATTATTATTATTATTATTACAAGAAATTACACTCTTTAATAATGATTAAATCACTGTTGAAAAAAATATATTTACAATTTTAATGGTGATTAAATCAAGACGTTAAAATCAAGATTAAATTTCATCGTTCAATTAAATTTCCATCGTCACTGTAATCAACGATGCCATTATAAACATTTGATTAACTTATCAATAATATAAATATTTGATTAATTTTATAAATATCTGGTTACTCTATCAATATTATACATATTTAATTTTATTAATTTATCAATATTATAAATATGTAATTCTATTAATTTATCAATATTATAAATATCTGTTTTTTTACAAATATCTGATTAATTTACAATATAATAAATATTTAACTAATTTTATTAATTTATCAATACTATAAGTATTTGATTAATTTGTCAAATATTATAAAGATTTGATTAACTTATCAATATACCGCTGAACTGAAGCAATTGCTTGTATTCTTATCAATATCTTTTTATTACGATAATTGTTCTTAATGACATCAGTGCTGACATAATCGTTTTATTTAACTCATGCAACATAATTAGCAGGATGAAGTTGTTATTATTATTATTATTATTATTATTATTATTATTATTATTATTATTATTATTATTATTATTATTATTATTATTATCGATGAGAAAGTTTTCGATACTAAGAAAATGAAAATATTATATTTTTTACTTAGTACATTATAATCCTAATAAACCATTCCAGTACTTCGAAAAGAGATCTAGGTAATTTTACAGCCTCATAATAATAATAATAATAATAATTATAATAATAATAATAGTAAGAATAATAATAATAATAATAATAATAATAATAATAATAATAATAATAATAATAATAATAATAATAATAATAATAATAACAAAGTGTGTAATAAAAATCCACAATTATATAGTAAATATATTACTATGTAAATATATTACTATATAATTGTGGATTTTTATTACACAGATTGCTTTTCAAGAGACTGCAAATTTCTTAGCAAAAATAATAATAATAATTATAATAATAGGGTGATAAGCATTACTCTAAAACATATTTTATGAGATTCCTGTACGATTATAAATGAAATTTATAATCGTAAATGCAAGTGAAATTAAAAGCATATCAAATATTTGCAAGAAGTGGAATTATTAGCACCTCTATGCAGTTGTCTATGCTTTCATTTTCACATACACATGTACGCACGCACACACATTTTAATATATAGAGTTCCATGTATATGTGCCTGTGTGTGTGGTTAAATACATATACATATACATATATATATATATATATATATATATATATATATATATATATATATATATATATATATATATATATATATATATATATATATATATATATATATATATATATATATATATATATATATATATATATATATATATATATATATATATATAGTGTATAAGTATAAAAATTAATTACATTATCTGTCTATTTCTGCCTTCTACATAACCCTCCCCCCAAAAAAAGATAAATAATATTGTATACTAATAATACAGAATTGGTAACTTACCTGGCGTAAATATCTAAGCATAAATGAAAAGTTCTTTGATTAAAAACGAAAACGTATACAATAAATATATACAAACCGACGTTTTCCGCAACCCGTCCATATCCGGTCAACTGGATCTCTCTCTCTCTCTCTCTCTCTCTCTCTCTCTTATCCGGCCGTGGCACCCCGGATGAAGATATATAATGTAGAGCCGTTGTTTAGCCCGGCTCGGGTGCCGTTTTCGGAATGTATATGAAGGTATGTTACCTGCATCCCTAATGAAGATGGATTCCGGTCCCAGGTGTCAACACGCGAATCACTTATCCGGCACCAAAAGTTAAGGAGCTGCTGAGGTTTGGTGTAACGAGTGTTTTGGGAAGGTTTGGGGTTAGAGAAGGGGGCCTGAGGGGGACTGGGGGAGGCTTAAACTGCCATTATTTTTCTACAAGCTTGTGAGGTGATGGTGATTATATATATATATATATATATATATATATATATATATATATATATATATATATATATATATATATATATATATATATATATATATATATATATATATATATATATATATATATATATATATACATATATATATATATATGTATATATATATATATATATATATATATATATATATATATATATATATATGTATATGTGTGTGTGTGTGTGTACGTGTGTAAGTATGGGGCTGTTGTTATTATTATTATTATTATTATTATTATTATTATTATTATTACTGTTGCTCTTGATATTAGCAATACCGATATGATGTAAAAATAGCTTGATTTAACTTACATAATTAAAAGGCCATACATAGATACATATAGAAATGTATGTATGCATATAATTGTAATATGGATGTAGCCTATATATACACACATCTATATATACATATACATGTGTTATTATATTTATATATATATATATATATATATATATATATATATATATATATATATATATATATATATATATATATATATATATATATATATATATACACAATCACATCAATCAATCAGTAAACAGTAAATACAAACATATATTACGAATCATTTCCAACCCCGGAAAAGCAGCTTTCCACGTTTCGTGTTTTGCTTCGGCAACAACAAACACAGCATTAACCGCTTTCATTTGGTTAATAAACCATTTCCTAATTCATGTATTCTCAACGAATTGAATTTGTAAGATAATAACCAATCATGTTCTTTTGTTAGTCCTGGGAGTATCAAGTCTCTCTCTCTCTCTCTCTCTCTCTCTCTCTCTCTCTCTCTCTCTCTCTCTCTCTTCATTGGCGTTAACCAATAATATACGCCCGATCCTTTCCATCAGAAGGACAGACTTGGTGCTGGAACAGGAATTGTCCTTATTTATTTTATTTTATTTTATTTTATTTTATTTTTCTATTTCTTCTCGACTGCAAAGGAATAAGCCTGGAACCTAATGCACTCTCTCTCTCTCTCTCTCTCTCTCTCTCTAGTCCACAACAAATAAAAAGAAATGAAAAGGCAAACGAAAGGATTTGATATGATTTTCTTACCAAATGGCCTCATTAAAACCAAAGGCTCCCATCCAGAAACCCCTACATCATCCACCCCAGCCTCCCCTCCCACCTCATCCTCCAGACCACAATCCCCCCCATCCCCTTCATGCTATACAACTCAAAATCCCACGGGATTATTTGAAGCTTTTGTCGGAAGGACGCAAAAATGGCCGGAATCAAAACTTGGGACAGCTGGAGCCCGTTCCAGTGATTTGGGAAAGCAAGTTGCTTGCGTGGAAGCAGTGAGCGGGGCGGGGAGGAGATAGAGGGCTAGCAATCTCATTCCTAAATGGTTTGCTGTTCTGGAAGACCAGTTTTTATAGGGGGAAGGTGGGTTGGGGTGGGGTAATGTTTTGACCTCGGTAAGGAGAGTCAAGTTTGACAGTTAATCGAATGCGCAAATGACTGTAGTATTTGTGACGTAGAATCTGAGGTGAAAATTTAATTTCTGAATTTTTAATAACGGGTCAAAACTAAATGGAAAGCTGATGCCAAATAAATCACGAAAAGGTATAAATTTACTCTCCAAATCGGGGAAAATGTATGCAGAACTGAAAAACAACAGAAGACGTTTAACTACATTTCTGAAATGTGAGGGAAATATAACTCAGGAGGTAAAAAAAAACGAAAAACTTATACGACCTAAAGCAGTACGGAATGTAAGGAACAAATGAAGAGGCAGTAGATTTTTTACTTTAACAAGTGATAGGTGGTAAGTGCCTTAAGAGAGGGAAGCCATGTAAATTATTAGAATTATTATGATTATTGAAACGATCATTACATTTGCAAATATTTTAGAACTTTATTATAATTGTTTTTTCAATGTTTCTCATAAAGAGTAAAAATAATACATAACAGAAAAAAATCTTATACATTTATTCACATAATTGCTTTCTCTCTCTCTCTCTCTCTCTCTCTCTCTCTCTCTCTCTCTCTCTCTCTCTCTCTCTCTCTCTCTCTCTTTTAGTTCACACCCTCAGAAATAAAACAAAATTCCACAATCACACTCGCATTGTGTATGCATATTTTTTCAGCTAAGACAGTTCCACTAACAACGGTTGGTTCCCCCGAAAAAAAACAATAACGCTGCCATACTCATAGCATAGTTGCTGAATCGGTGTGTGTATGCATGTACGTATATATGTATACATATACATATATGCGTACATGCATACACACAACGATTTATATATACGTATATGTGTGTATGTATGTATGTAAGTATATATATATATATATATATATATATATATATATATATATATATATATATATATATATATATATATATATGTGTGTGTGTGTGTGTGTGTGTGTGTGTGTGTGTGTGTGTGTGTGTGTGTGTGTGTGTGTGTGTGTGTGTGTGTGTGTGTGTGTGTAAGCAAGAGTTTGTGGAATGATTTCATATTCAAAAATATCATTTCTAGTTGCTAGAAAAAATAATTTAAACTTCTTTCAACGAGAAAACGTACATCCTTAATTTCCTGTCTCAGGGAAGTAATCTGTCAAGGAATTTCCTCCCTCAGGTAAAAGGATAATTGCTCTTAAAGATTGCTTTAATACCATTCATTACGTAAAGGTCATTTGACTCGTTAAATTATTTTTTCAATATGAGGACTCCGGTAGATTTTCAGACAGCAATAGACACACGCATATATATATATATATATATATATATATATATATATATATATATATATATATATATATATATATATATATATATATATATATATATATATATATATTATACTCACTTCTGATTTTGTTCATTTTTATCATTACCATTTTCCTATGAGGATGAATAATAATAACAATAATGCTTTACAACCCATTATCTTTACTCTAGAGACATCGGAAGATTAACTAACATCACAAGAGTAAAAAGATACATTGTTACATCACTGAAAATAATCGGGAAATCACCATTTATTACTGACATTCTCATTATATTTACAGTGACTCGATTTCTTCGTACATCAGTCTATAAGATTTATTGCATTTACTGCAAGCATTGCTAAAAATCAGGTACTACAGATATACTGTATGTATACATAAATTAACACAAGTATATTGCACGTACAAAAGAAATATATATATATATATATATATATATATATATATATATATATATATATATATATATATATCTGTGTGTGTATGCATGTGTTTGTATTAAATAAAGTAGGTTTAAAAACAGGTGCATAAAAGAGGTAGAAATACTACTAGAAAAATAATGCCCTGCCATTCTCACTTATATATACATACATACATGTATATATATATATATATATATATATATATATATATATATATATATATATATATATATATATATATATATATATATATATATATATATATATATATATATATATATATATATATATATATATATATATATATATATATATATATATATATATTAAATATTCCTAATATTTTCCAGCTTCCAGTGTCTCATGCACAGCAAGGCTCTACGACCTGAGTGCCACTGAGACTCCTTTTAGGAAGGGGCCATGGGGTGGCGGTAGGGATGTGGGTGGGGAAGTGTGAGGGGGGCAAACACCTCTTTTCGGGGGAGACAAGCAAGACCTTCTTCAGGGCCGAGTGAGCATCGCATCCCGACTTCTGAAAATAATAGCTGGAGAAGAATCTGTGAGAGAGAGAGAGAGAGAGAGAGAGAGAGAGAGAGAGAGAGAGAGAGAGAGAGAGAGAGAGAGAGAGAGAGAGCCACGTATCGTTGGAGGGCTTAGAATTCCGAAAATTATACAACAGATTCATAGACATGGGGGGAGGGGTGGAGATATACCACCCACCTTCTCACATCCCCCTCATCCCCTGCCCCCACCCCCACCCCTGCGCCCCCTTCCATCCTACAAAGGCTTCCAATGCGCCCCTCTCCAATCCAGGCCCGCCTATGCTCCAGAGGCCAACACGGACAGAAAGTTGTGGGAATGTGTGAATTTGCGTGTGTGTGTGTGTGTGTGTTGTGTGTGTGTGTGTGTGTGTGTGTGTGTGTGTGTGTGTGTATACATGTGTTCAGAGAAAGAGACAGAAAGGGCGTCGACCTGTATATATATATATATATATATATATATATATATATATATATATATATATATATATAATTGCCTCCGAAATTATTTTCCTTCCATTTCCTCGTTCTAATTCCTCCTCGTTTTCCAGGAAGAATTAGAACGAGGAAGTCGTCAGGGCGTTCCTTTGGACGCTTGTTCCTTATGCGAGGGCGCAGGAGGGGGAGGGGGAGGGTAGGGGAGGGAGGAGGAGAGAGGGATGGAGGGAGGGAGGAGGGAATCCTTGGGGTCATCATCGCTGCAAAGGAACCATCAACGAATATAGGACTGAAGATGATTTTACAGGAATATTATTATTATTATTATTATTATTATTATTATTATTATTATTATTATTATTATTATTATCATAAATAAGTAAACTGCCAAAAATACAAGAACAAAAGGAAGTGATGTTTGTGCCCCATAAATATTTCCTGACGAAGATTTTCTGGCACCTTTCTGCCTTGGACTAACGCCCACGGCTTTTCCATTGAAGCAACCGAATACATTAAAACTGGGGAAGTGGGTAGGGGGGAGGGGAGAGGAACGGGGGGGGGATGGCAGGGCGCCCAGAGGGTTAGTGCCACTGTGAGTAACTGCTATTTCCACACAGTGTTTTCTCGCACACTTATTCCAGAAACACGGAATGTATCTGTTTTCTGGTAGAGGCGGGTTGGGGGGTGGTGCTCCCCCCTCTCCCTCCCCCCGACGACTGTCTTTCGGGACGGGCGGGGGATGGGTACCCAATAACCCCTACCCCTTGACCCTATCTGCACGATAGGGGCACCGCAAAGAAGCGACTGCCGTATGGGGAGCGACGCCCCCTCTCGATTGCGGTCAAGGGATGCCACAAAAAACGACAAAGGAAGTGGGTATGAAACCCTGAGAAGGGAAGGGGTATCAGAAGGGGAAGGGAAGGGGAGGCACGACTGGCATACGGGGAGCTACGCCCCCCTCTCAATTATGGTTAAGAGCTCCCACAAGAAAAGACAACGGAAGTTGGCATCAAACCCTGAGAAGGGGAAGGGGTATCGGAAAGGGTAGGGGTATCAGAAGGGGAAGGGAAGGGGAGGCGCGACTGGCGTATGGGGAGCGACGCCCCCTCTAAATTACGGTTAAGAGATCCCACAAGAAAAGACAAAGGAAGCGGGCATCAAACCCTGGGAAAGGGAAGGGGTATCAGAAGGGGAAAGGAAAGGGGAACGTGGGAGCGACGCCCCTCTAAATTAGGTTAAGAGATCCCACAAGAAAAGACAAAGGAGGCATCAAACCCTGAGGGAAGGGGGAAGGAAGGAAGGGGGGGGGAGGAGGAAGGGGGAGGGGAGGAGGGGGAAATTCTCAGATGTGCCTTCACCGCCACCTAAAGGCGAGTCGGGGGTCTAAAGGCAAATTCTGACAAACGATGAACAACGAGGTTACGTGCGGCTTTGTTATGTCATTCCAGAAATGATTTGGTTCTCATTCGTACACCCACTTCCAGGACCCACTCAGGCCTTCCGAGGGTGTTATAAATGCATGTGTGTTCTCATGTGTATATATATATACACCCTGTAGGTTTGTATATGCCTGTGTATATGTATGTACGAATTTATGTTACATATATATATATATATATATATATATATATATATATATAATATTATATACATATATATATATATATATATATATATATATATATATATATATATATATATATATATATATACACACATATATACATTGTAATAACCTAATGTGGGAAAGTATGTATCGCATCATCTAATGACAAGTGTATGATCAAGAAATAGGAAAACAGAGATTTGCTCAAAATCGGTGATGGGGTCAATGCAATACAGAGATGATTTCAATTCACTTCCGATTTCAATGTTCTTACGATTTAGTTAATTGTTTATACTTGGGAATATCACTTAGCTCTGATTGACGATACGGGATGCAAAATACAAGCATTATTAGGATATGTGTCTCAGAGATCTCTCTCGCTTCTTATTGCTCTGGATAGCTGTTTTAGGAGGCAGCGCTCTATACTTTATACATATACAGTATACATACATACATATATATATACATCTGTATATGCATATGTATAATATATATTCATATATATATACATATATATATATATTCATATATATATACATATATATATATGTGTATATATATATATAATATATATATATATATATATATATATATATATATATATTATATAACCTCTCAGAATACTTAATTGTTCCCATACACTTATGAAAAAAGTGTACTTGTGACCCCAAATCACCATCCTACCTCTTAGGTTAATACGTTTGAATAAAGCAAAGGGGCCAGTGACTTTATCCACTTGGTCGTCAGTATACAAAGTCAAGGTCACCTACATTCCAAACCAAATAGGCACAGGCTCGAATCCTGGCGAAATTAGGGGGGCCATTTATAATATATAATTCTCTTCGGGTGTAGGTTACCCTCAAGGTATGCTGAACTCGATATTCATGGATTATTTGTGGTTTATCATTTGAAAGCATAAATATTACTTTTGTGGAATTACTGGCAATGATTATTTTTAATAATATATATATTCACATTTCCATACTGAAGGATTTTAATCTCTTTTATTATATAAAATATAATAGAATATAAAACAAAAATAAAGACTTCACATTTAGCGTAAACACCTGAAGATAATCAGTGCCCCGCCTCCTTCCGTAATTAAGACGCCGAACTAATTAAAAAACAATTAAAATCCAGCCACAGCGATCACAGTCTCTCTCTCTCTCTCTCTCTCTCTCTCTCTCTCTCTCTCTCTCCTTCGCATTTCTCTCTAACGATAGGATAACTTACCCCGGCTAAACACTATTTACGAAGTTGGGGCTTAGCACGCAAAGCAAAACGTAATTATTGTTGTGGCTTATCTCGCTCCTGATTGGTCGAAATCAAAGTCACTTGCGGCGGCGACCAATCAGCTGGCCGGGACGCCAGCAATACTTGGCAGGGTCGGGAGAGATGGCGAATTATTCCCTAATAGACTTTAATGTCAAACTAAGCCTATTACCCTCCCGAAATTACTGGTCTGCTACTTTTCTTTTCTTTTTTTTTATCTATTCGACAAGTTCAGCTTTGCCTTACTTTTAAAAGGGGGTCTATAGGGTAAATATAGATCGGTTATATGGGGGGGGAACTTCTCAACTTGAAACAAGACTGAAAGAAGGGCGTGAGTCTCTCTCTCTCTCTCTCTCTCTCTCTCTCTCTCTCTCTCTCTCTCTCTCTCTCTCCTTAACTTGATAATGTATTTAGATCATCAATAACAATTGATAGTAAATCGATTTTTTAATAATCATGATAACCAGTGGTTATGGATTACTGCTAGAGAAATATATATATATATATATATATATGTATGTATATATATATATGTGTGTATATATGTATATATATATATATATATATATATATATATATATATATATATATATATATATATATATATATATATATGTGTATATATATATATATATATATATATATATATATATATATATATATATATATATATATATATATATATATATATTATGCATATACATGTATCACACAAGCCTACATACATACAGCATATGTGTATGTACGTGTGTGTTTGTGCAAAATTCCCTGTGTGACAGGTTAAATAAATGAGTAAAATGGCGTTACAACACCCTTGGTCAACGCTGACTTTCTTAATGATCTAGCAAGTTTTGAGCAACAGTTACCTAAGCATTTTTAGATTTAGTCTTCAACGCAAAACCGAGTTGTATTTCCGTAATAAAAAAAAAAAAATTCCAACATACGTATCTTCACAAATTCGCAAATACATGTTTGCAATGGCAAGATGAAAGACTGCAAAAACATACATACATACTTACGCGTGCTTGCGTATGTTTATTAAGAGCATGTTGAAAACGTTATCATGGCGATTTAGGCGTTGTCCCCTACGTTGCCAAATGTACTTCTCTCGAGTTTTTAAAGGCCTACCCTTCCCATTTACCCCTTTTAATCCGTGCTTCTGTCAAAGAGGTTTAACCTCCTTGGCGTTTGTTAATGTCTCCTGGGAGCAGTATAATTGCCTCGACACTCCTTCGGAAATATTTCCATTCTTCCAGGTCTCTGTTTTTCATATAGGCCTAATTGAATCTCTTTTGGACCTTCCTTGTGATTATCTCACGCTACTGGAGCACTTTTAATTTACTTGTTTTTGTGTCAATTTACTGTGTATATATACAGTATGTGTCTATATATATATATATATATATATATATATATATATATATATATATATATATATATATATATATATATATATATATATATATATATATATATATATATATATATATATATATATATATATATATATATATATAGAGAGAGAGAGAGAGAGAGAGAGAGAGAGAGAGAGAGAGAGAGAGAGAGAGAGAGAGAGAGCTATTGGCATTTGAAAAGGATTGTGTGTAGACAGATAAGAGAGCGCAGCATAAATATACATAGTTTACACAAATAAGATTACCGGCAGCTATTTAATTTATCATCTATTCATAATATGGTCCTTCGTTTCTTTCCAGTTAGAGTATTCATAAGAATATCTTCTTTTCCTTACAGACTTAGCTCCAGGTTTGCCATTTACTCGGAATATTTCATTGTTTTTTTTTTCTTTGTTTTTGTATCAGTTTTTATTCTTACAACATACAAGATACCTTTGCATGAATGCCCATACCCGATGAAAAATATCTATTGTGTTTTAACGCGTCTTTGATTATATCAAGCGTTGGTACTTCCTTCCTTACATGAGTCTAAAACAGTTCTACGTAAAACGCTCTTGTCGATTTTGACATCTGTCACGGTTCTCGGTTGATGCTTCTGCCGTTGCAGGAAAATTGCTGTGCCGCATCTCTCTTCCGTATCTTTGCCTTCTTTGCAAATCCTGCTGACTGTTCTCTCCGGTATCATTGTTGCTTCTGAGGCGCGTTGCAGTGTTTTTCTGATATCCGCAATGGGTCCACGGTTTACCTTTTCTTTAGAAAAGTACTTAAAACTATGAACGATTTCTCGAGCCTGTGGATGAAGATTAATGCGGGAACGAGGACCTCCTTCCATCGTTCCATGTTGTTTGTAAGGCAACAGACTCCTTAATGAGTCAGTGAGTGTTTTGACTGAGCTTCCCTTGTGGAGGCACGGGCTGTTTGACATCTTTATGCCCTGAGGTCAGCTTAACACGTGAGAGGAACTGGCATCGCTGGAAATTTTTTTGTCACGTTTAAGAATAAACGTGTTGTTTTATTGTTGTTAAATGCTAGAAAATTACGAGGGCCTTTAATAATTGGCAAAAATTGATTAGCAACCAATTATATTTGTGTTGTATAACTTATGCTGCCTTCATATACCATACAACGTGAGTGGGAATATTTGATGTGGCAGCGCCGGTCACCTCCCATGCCCTGCCCTTTTCGCCATGAAGGAGCCGATGGAGTATAATATATTTTACAAATCTACAGCTATAATAAACCTTTACCTTAGTTATATATGAATGGCTAGAAATGCCTGTATACACGCGGCCAAATGCAAAATTATGTATAAGTGTTTTTGTGAGAACATGTATACTATAGAATATTTCCACTTTATAATCAAACACACTTCTAGAAGTGAGAAAAAAAAATGTAGATTATCCTTTAGGTGTGTAAATATAAACATGCCGATAAAAGAGAATCGTGAGAATTCAAAACCCCACCAGGTTAATTATCTCGGGGAATAACAGAGAACGGAAGAGAATTCCTAATTCTGTTGACGGATTCGTGGAAACTGAGAACTCCTATATAGTTGTTACATAAAAATCTATCGTTTAATGTTCAGGTAAAATGGTAAATAGAAATAATAAACTCAAAACTACAATGACTGCATTCATTTACAAATTAACCAAACTATCAGTTATTTGAGCGTAAAAATATAGAGCAATATTTTTCCTACACCATATCAAAACTTGAATGCGACACGTTACTAAATATATATATATATATATATATATATATATATATATATATATATATATATATATATATATATATATATATATATATATATATATATATATATATATATATATATATATATATATATATATATATATATATATATAATATACATGTAAATATATATATATATATATATATATATATATATATATATATATATATATATATAATATACATGTAAATATATATAATATACATGTAAATATATATATATATATATATATATATATATATATATATATATATATATATATATATATATATATATATATATATATATATATATATATATATATATATACACACACATTTGCATGCATTTGCAGAAACTGCTTTGCATATATGCATTATGCATGCAGATGAACACGCACAGCGAACACACACAAATAACAAGGCATATCTTTCATCGGACCCTTAATTAACTAATGCGGCAACCCAATTAAATCAACTACAACACAGTGAACAAAAATGTATTCCCGTAATCCTGGACGTTTCCATGACAGTATAAGTAACTTCTCCTTTGCCTGACTTGGTCCTCCTGGGTTTCGAACAAACACTAAAAGTCTTTCCCTGCTTCCCTCCCCCACCCCATCTCTCTCTCTCTCTCTCTCTCTACCTAGACCTCAAAGAAGTCCAGGCGTTGGCCCGGGACAGCGTGAGAAAAGCAAAAAGTGGGCGTGGCTTCTTTCCGCGAGTAAAACGCAACCGTTTTCCTGCCTTCTGCCTTCGGGTGCGAGAGTCTTCGAGGGTAATGGGCGGCTGTGTCGAGGTATTAACTTCTTTTTTTCTTATTTTCGTTCTGCTGATATTCTTGTCTGAAGGACCTGGTCTTGCTTAGGGGTTATGTGTATGGACGACTGGGTATTATTCGTTCAGTGATTGTATTTTCAATCTCACTTCATTTGCTGTGTGACAGAATTTTTTCTTTTTTTATTTGTGCCAAGATTTGTAAACAAAGTTTGTAGTAGTAACGAGTAAAATATATTCTTACACACACATACACATATATACAGTATACTTACATACATACATACATACATACATATATACATATATATATATATATATATATATATATATATATATATATATATATATATATATATCATCAGGAAAGGAAAGTGAAACTTTCCTTTCCTTCGAAGGCAAAGGAAATATTCATCAAACTTTCCATATTTCCTTCAGTTGGCATTTACATCATATATATATTATTTATATATTCATCACGTTCTATATTTATATGATTCATATTATATATATACATATACATCATATATATATATATATATATATACATATATATATATATATATATATATATATATATATATATATATATTATATATATATATATATATATATATATATATATATATATATATATATAAATCTATAAAGGAGATTATGCCTAATACATGTATAGCTTGAAGAAAGAATACCATAATTTAGCGAGCTTGTTACCATCCTCACAAGACCGTATGTCTTCACAGATTCGGATGAACTTCAAGAAAAAGGCAGAAACTGGAGAAAAACTCAGGAACTGGAACAAAATCACCTATTCGCCATGGTAACAAAGACAAGACCAACAAGGCATTATACCGTAGGATACTTCGTATATTAAGATGAAAAGACCCTATCGGGAGGAAGGTAAGAAAAGACGATGCATATTAGTAAGGACCTGGATTGGCGAATGCAAACAAGGTATTCCTAGACACCTTCCAAAGGTAAGGGGGTAATCTATGTATCATTTCAGGTATAATTTGTAATCATTAACAACTTCTTAACAGTTCTGGTAAAACTAAAATGAATGACCAGTACTTTTTTCACCGTTCTGCCCTAAAATGGAAGACTGATGTATCTGCAAAAATACAAAACTGAGAAAAATGGTTGATACTCCCTTGCCTTACTACTGATTTTGCAGATGCTGCAAATGGGACCTCCTAAATACTCGTTGAAGGCATTGACGAATCATTCTGAAACTGCAGTAATTTGCGTATTATTGTTTCACGAGCCCAATAGGTGGCATATCTCAATTTCGAAAGTTTTGCAGATACTGCAGTTTTCCTTTTTAGGGCAGCATTATACAATCATATTCAGATGAACATTTGGAAGCCATCTGCATTTTGCTGGTGGCGTCAGAAGGCTAAGCATTTCTCCTTTCTATTCTTCTTGACTTCTCCAGGAAGTGAATGGTCTATATATAATGTATTCTCTCGGTTCATGGGACCGGATAGCATAGTTTATGTGAATTCTTTGTTTCTCATGGTGCCGAACGCACCTGGCTGAAGATCAAATTATTTGTATCGTAAGATGTCAGTTTGCTGATGACTTATTCTTTAGTTTTTCAAAATCATTTAAGGCCTATTATTTGTTTCTCAAGCAAGTGTCCTCAAGAAATTATTCGTCCCCTCCCAAGGTGCTAAATAAATTAGAATCAAGAATATTTTTTACTTCTCAAGACGCAAAATGGCTTTAAATAAACACATTCTTTTATAGATCTCGTTGGGATTAGCTGAAGACATATTTCTTGTTTTAATGCTGCTGGATGAAGCCAGTGTTTTCAGAATGTTGAATGATCTTGGTTCAAGACCTATGCTTAGCTCTATACCCATTTGTTTCTCAAGGCCAACTTAAACCCGTAAACACATATGCTCTGATTCTCAAAACTGTAAACGGCCTTCGATTGAACCTTATTCTTTGTTTCTCAAGGTAATGGATGCCATATACCTACCTATTCTCTGTTTCTACAGACGCGAAAAGGATTGAATCCTGTTCTTTGTTTGTCAAGGTGCTGAATGCCATATACCTATTCTTTGTTTCTACAGACGCTGAAAGGATTGAATCTTGTTCTTTGTTTGCCAAGGCACAAAATGCCATATGCCTAATCTCTGTTTCTATAAACACTGAAAGGATTGAATCCTGTTCTTTGTTTGTCAAGGTGCTGAATGCCATATACCTATTCTTTGTTTCTACGGACGCTGAGAGGATTGAATCCTGCTCTTAGTTTGTCAAGGTGCTGAATGGCATATGCCTTATCTCTGTTTCTATAAACGCCGAAAGGATTGAATCCTGTTCTTTGTTTGTCAAGGTGCTGAATGCCATATTCCTATTCTGTCTTTCTACAGACGCTGTAAGGATTGAATCCTGTTCTTAGTTTGTCAAGGTGCTGAGTGTCAAATGCCTATTCTGTGTTTCTACAGACGCTGCAAGTATTGCATCCTATTTTTAGTTGCTCAAAGTACTATACCTATTCTCTGTTTCTACAGACGCTGAAAGGATTGCATTTTGTTCTTAGTTTCCCAAGGTACAAAATGACATATGCCTATTCTCTGTTTCTACAGACGCTGAAAGGATTGAATCTTGTTCTTAGTTCCTCAAGGTACAGAATACCATTTTCCTATTCTTTGTTTCCACAGAGACCGGAAGGCCTAAATAATTATACTCCCCAACAGAGTTCCTTCTCGTCAAGTACCTAGAGATGACGCCGACAGAGAAAGTCATTACTAAAGCTCATTTTCCCACGTCAATGCTCGTCACCCGAGCCAAGATCTGAATCTAGGCCTCGTAAAATTAATTTTCCCGAGTTACTGTTTGTGCGTGTTACCTGACCTTTATGAAATTAATTTAGAGTTTAATACTCTCCTTACTTTTTCCTTTCTTTACTAAGAGAAAGTTGAAATTACTTCCGCAGGGAAGAATTTCTGTGCTATCGCCGTCTGCGATACAGTAGCTGTGGGATCTTGTTTCAGGATTTGATACCTTTGTTTTTTTTTCTGATAATCAGGATTTTACACCTGTGTTGTTTCTATTAATCTCGTTCGAGGATTTTATACTTGCATTGTTTCCAGCGATCGTGTTTCCATGATTCCATGTTTAGAGTTATTTCTGATAATCTTGTTCCAGGATTTCATAATTAGAGTTATTTATTATAATTTTGTTCTAGCATTTTATATTAAGAATTATTGCTTAGACTCTTGTTCCAGGATTTTATATTATAATTTATATGTAATAATATTGTTTAAGAATTTTATATTAAGAATTATTTTTTAGACTTGCTCCAGGATTTTATATTAGGATTATTTTAAATATATAATCTTGCCTCAGAATTTTAAATTAAGATTTATTCCTAAAAATGTTGTTCCAGGATTTAAAGTTTGGGGTTATTATAAGCTGTTTCCAAGATTTTCTGTGAGTTGTTGTCTGTGGTCATTTTATTACAGGATTTTATGTCGAGAGTTGTTTACAAAATTTTGTTTAAGGATTTTCTGTCACAGTTATTTCAAATAACTGCAACGTGAGGCTTTATTGCATGATTACACTTGGAAACTGAGCTTCTAGCGTGATAAAAAAAAAACACAAAACCACAAATGCTTTGATTCTCATAATACGCATCCTTGCAGAGTTCAGACATCCAGAAATAGTCACAGTTAAGAGCCGCTGGATGCGAACAAAAAAGAGCCTTGAATTGGAATGTGCGCGAGACAAGATGGTTAATTCAAAGAATAAAAAAACAAGTTAAATCTAGCGCTGAAATGAATTCCGGATAACCAGGTAAGTTTAAGCACAAGGTGAGTTAACCTTTGTGGTTTTGGATCCACTCAATTTGGGTAGGCAAAGATTTATGAACTGTGATCCATGAAAATTTATGCATTAAGATCTATATAGTAAAACAAGTTATATTTTCATATCTTAAACTGAGCCCATTTATTGAAGAAAGCCAATTTTCTGCAGGAATTAACTTCTTTGTATCTGATAATAGAGAAAACGATTTAGCAACGATTTCATAATTGGCAAAAGGTCCCGTTGTCTAGGATAGCATTCGGCATAAGATACAAAATATGTACAGACTTTCATCTCTTTTTGAGAAAAATGCTGCTTCTTGTGTGTGATAAACAAATGACGCCATTATTAACTCACTGACTGATTAGGAATTATCTGGAGTCAACAATACCCGGGTCACTGACATAAATATGTTCCATCTAACCGAACAGAAACCAACCAAAAGCACAGGCAATTCCTTTGAAGCAAAACGCAAATTATGCTTTATGATTCAATTTCACTAAAATTATTTCATAATTATATAGACAATGCGTACTGGTTTGATACTGATTTTGAAAAAGGAAAGTGACTCACTGATATAATATACAGTAAATACACACAAACACACACATATATATATGTAACGTATGTATGTGTGTATATATATATATATATATATATATATATATATATATATATATATATATATATATATATATATATATATATATATATATATATATACATACGCATATACATCTATTTCACAAGCTCTCGTAAACAACGATTCCAGGCTTAGCAGATAATTAAATGTCTCGTTAAAAAAAAAAGTTTTAACGCTTTGAATCTGAAAGCGTCACATTTCATGTGATGAGACTACAATGTTTGTATCTCGCTCTCTCTCTCTCTCTCTCTCTCTCCTTGAATGCAGATATTTATTTTAATTAAGTTATGAAAGAACTCACAACTTTCAATAAAAAGCCAGGTACAATTCCCGAAAAGTCCCGTAACACTGTTTTCCAAAGGCCACGTGACGTTTTCGAGTTTCCAAAGGTCACGTGACGTTTCGAGTTTCCCAAAAGTCACATGACGTTTCGAGTTTCCTAAAGGTCACGTGACGCCCTGAATTTTCCCAAAGGTTACGTGACGTTTCGAGTTTCCAAAAAGTTATCATTATTCTTATTATTATGTCAAGCCTTGATTATTATTATTATTATTATTATTATTATTATTATTATTATTATTATTATTATTATTATTATTATACAAAATGAGCAAACGCACATATAAACTAATATACTTTCATATGATCAGAGATATTGGATATTATATTTACTATTCTTCTAAGTGAGTAAACAGGCATATGGAACAGGTTGAGAAAGGCATTAACTGTCAAAGCAAGTCCCCATAGAATAGAATAATCGTAGAAATAAATGAAAAAATAATAATAAAAATATATAAAATCAAATAATAACTAAAACTAACATTTGCATGATAAAGCATATTGTTCCCAGGGCCTTTAAATATGAAAAAAAAATAAACAATTTAAATCATCAGCAAGAGATCATAATATACTAATGTCAATTGACCTGGGTTCTCTTTCGTTTTGATATGTAACAATGAACGATTTATAGAAATACATTATTTTTTTAAATCTTTAACTAATCAAATAAGAAAAACAAGATTTCTTTCATCTAATTTTCTTTTCTCGGCTTTGAAACAACACTTTGTTTCGAGTGTCCTTGTGTATGGAATTACACAATTGCATCAAAGGTACTTACAATTTTCTTTTAAAGAAAAAAGGTTATACAAAGCATGTGTGTAACTATATATATATATATATATATATATATATATATATATATATATATATATATATATATATATATATATATATATATATATATATATATATATATATATATATATATATATATATATATATATATATATATATATATATATATATATATATATATATAGGCAATCTGAGGAATCTAATAATGAGTTCCATTTTTTGAACTCCACTACCACCGGACCTTTGCCTTACAAAAATATTTAGGTTATATACCAGCCAACTTCCTCGCAAAACAACAGGAAAATAAGATACTTAATAAATAAACAATAGACGTAAATGAAAAAAAAAAAATATTTTGCTACGGAGTAAGAAAACTGCACTCTCAAACTCATAACCAAAATGATTGCAAAGTCTCTAAATCAATATATATCAATTATGACTATCTACCAACTGAGAAAAAAATATTATGCTAATAATACATAATCACGATAAAAATAGCTTATTTCCAAATAAGTTATAAAGAAATTATTGTCATAATATTTTGAGGCGGAGAGTAAAAATGGTATCCTACGCGCAAGTATCCTTCTCCCGTAGCCAGCGGACCGGCAAGGACTGGCTGCCTGGCTCTCACTACTCACGAAACTGTTAAAATCACCGAACGCTCTCCTATGCTGCTCTAGTAGTGGAATGTCTTCTGACAGTTAGAGATTTTAGTAGAATGAGATGAAATATATTAATGAAATAATAATTTCATTCTTCATGACAGTTAATAGATTTTAGAAATAAGAGAATAAGAGATGAAATATATTAATGAAATAATAATTTCATTCACATATATATATACATACATATATATATACATATACATATATATATATATATACATATATATATATATATATATATATATATATATATATATATATATATATATATATATATATATATATATATATATATATATATATATATATATATATATATATATATATATATATATATATATATATATATATATATATATATATATATATATATATATATATATATATATATATATATATATATATATATATATATATATATATAGATATAGAGAGAGAGAGAGAGAGAGATATAGAGATAGAGAGAGAGAGAGAGAGAGAGAGAGAGAATCGTGACTCGTATACCGTTTTTGTTAATAACTGCTGTTTACTAAACTATGCGTTCAGGCAATTATTCACTTTGGTGTATTTTCGATTGCCGAATATATCGTCTTTATTATAATTGTAGTTGTGCCTGTTAATATTTTAGGAGTTTCTTAAAAAAATATTTTTTACAGTTCAACATTTGTCCTTTAACAAACTTGTTCATTATTCTGGAATTAAAAATGTAATTTTCTTTTTGTACAGTAATGATAAATGTAGAATTTAGTTTGTACTGCGTCATTTACAAATAATAATTAGTCAAACATTTCTATCAAAACTCAATATTAAAAACGTCAAAATTAGAAATACTAATAAAAATTAATATAGTTACAAGGTAATTTTTTCATCTCAAAACAATTAAGTTAATCATTTTTATTTGTTTTATCTACCACTCCATTTCTATACCAGTTATAAAATTATTAGGAAAATGCTCTTAAACTTCAATTTAGACGTAAATACAGAAAAATTAACACAGAAATAAAATGTTTCACAATTAATATTTTAAAATAAATAGGAATATTAAAGAATTTCTGGTTTCCTTTAAAAACAGGCCATTTTTGTCCTGGAAGCTTTCGACTTTGTACCATACCAAGAAAAATATAGAAACCACTCAGAATATTTTCTTGTCAAAATGCCCCGTTTAATGTGGAAAAATATAAGAAACATTTTCATTTCTTTTTTTAAAATGGAATATCAAAAGCTTTAACAGACAAGCAAACAAATAAATATATATATATGCATATATATATATATATATATATATATATATATATATATATATATATATATATATATATATATATAAATGTATAAAATAGGGAGATAAAAATTCTGAACAAACTGGAAAATGTACACACATATATACAATATGTTAGTTTGTACCGTCACTCTACCATATATGCGGGGCATTTCTATCCTCTTGAAGACGTCTTAGAAATACTAAAGGGTTAACCAGCTAAGAACTATCCTCACTACGTCATTTTTATATATATATACTACTAGTACTAGTACTACACACGTAAATACAGACACACACACACACACACAGAAGCTCTACTCTATAAATGGAAGTGAACTACTTCAATTGACTTTTTCACTCGACTTTCTTCTTGAATTAATGTGGGCGAAACATTATTCTTTAATAGGAATATCTAAAGCTTTACTGCAGATAAATACACATATATGCATGGTTATATGTATACATATTAAATATATTTAAAATATAAATATATATGACGATATTACACATATTTGCCCAATAAAATTATAATTGATTTATATAGAAAAATGTGTGTGTGTGTGTGTGTGTGTGTCAAAGAAAGTGTTACAAAAAAACAATTAAAATTTAAAATATTCTATTATATATTATATTTGCCCAATAAAATTATAATTGATTTAGAGAGAAAAAAGCGAAAATAGAAATGAGAAAAAAAAAAATAAATAAATATATTTATATATATATATATATATATATATATATATATATATATATATATATATATATATATATATATATATATATATATATATATACATTACAATGCTCATGGAAATTTGTTAATTAGTGTCACTCAAAATCCGAGTCACACTAAACCCACATACATATCGAAATCCAGATCTCCTCAAAATTCAGGTCGCCCTCAAAATCCGCATTCTTTTCAAAATCAAGTTCCCTTCAAAATCCGGATCCATGTCAAAATTCTGGTTCCCTCTAAAATCAAAGTCCCCTTCATAATCTAGATCCATCTCAAAATCCAGACCCCTCTTAAAATCCGGATTTCCTAAAAATTCAGCTCACCCTTAAAATTCTGATCCGTTTCAAAATCCAGGTCCCCATCAAATTCCAGGTCGCCCCTCATAATCCAGATCCCTCTCAAAATCCAGGTCTCTCCCCCTCATAATCCAGATCCATCTCAAAATCTAGAGTCCTATCAAAATCTAGGTCCCCCTCAACATTCGAATCCCAGCAAAAACCTAGGTCCCCAATCAAAGTCCTGAATCCCCTCAAATTTCCGATCCCTTCAAACTTTAATTCCCCAAAACATTTAGAGCCACCTCAAAACCCAGGTACCCTTAAAATCCAGATCCCACTCACAATTCAGATCCCTCAAAATTCAGATTTAATCATTTAAATCCTCCTAAAAATCCAGATCACTCTCATTAACTGGATGACCATCAAAATCCAGATCCAGCTGAGAAACCAGATCACCATCAAAATCCAGATCCAGCTTGGAAGCCGGATCACCATCAAAAGCCAGATTCAGCTTAGAAACCGGATCACCATCAAAATGCAGATCCAGATTAGAAACCGAATCACCATCAAAATCCAGATCCAAATTAGAAACTGGATCACCATCAAAATCCAGATCCAAATTAGAAACTGGATCACCATCAAAATCCGGATCCAAATTAGAAACTGGATCACCATCAAAATCCAGATCCAAATTAGAAACTGGATCACCAACAAAATCCAGATCCAAATTAGAAACTGGATCACCATCAAAATCCAGATCCAAATTAGAAACTGGATCACCATCAAAATCCAGATCCAAATTAGAAACTGGATCACCAACAAAATCCAGATCCAGCTCAGAAACCGGATCACCATCAAATCTTACTCAACACCCCCTTGACCATTTGCAAACTTCATCACAATTTCACAATTTTTTCACCTAAGACTTTTTTAAATATGCAAAAAAAGTAGTCATAACAAACACGTACGAATAATTGATCTTACTGATTGATTGATTTAATAGTAAATTATCTGGCGTCTCAACGAGAAAGGTCATCGACACCGAAAAATATGATAACAAAATCAATTATCTTTTCCTCTTTGCAATGACTCTATCAGCTTTTACAATAAAAATATAAATTTATAAATCTAACTCCTTAAAAAAAAAAAGAAAGATGATAAACAAGCAGGAGGAAGAGAGGAAAAAGAGAGCTGAAAAAGGAAATGAACATGAAATGGCGAAAACAGAACAGAAAGTAGAGAACGGAGGAAAAAAGGAATAAAATGGGTAAAGCCGCACAAAAGAATTGGAAGAGAAAGCCAAGAATAGAAGAAAAATAAAAGTCAAGAGTAAAATGGAGGAAATGCATAAAAAAGTAGAAATCGTTAAAAGGAAAGAATTCAATTGTAGACGAGGGCAAAAATAGCACATTTAGAAAAGTCTATATATACATATATATATATATATATATATATATATATATATATATATATATATATATATATATATATATATAATTATATATATATAGAGTATACAATATGAAATAATATCAATACTTTAGGGGTCGTATTCGTTGATGTAAAAATTAAAGAAAGGAACATAAATATTGATTCAAGTTAATACTGAAATACTTGAAAGTGTAACAGGCAGAAAAAAAGGGATGATATACGAATACATATATGCACAAATTCACGTTGCATATATATATATATATATATATATATATATATATATATATATATATATATATATATATATATATATATATATATATATATATAGTGTGTGTGTATCTGTATGTATGTATATATGTATATAAATAACACACTTTCACAATTTATTACCTCTTTCAAAAACATAGGCTGCTCGTCAAAAATCTAAAACTGAACGTCAATTTAAAATGAACGTATCTGTCAGAAAAAGTAAATCATATCGTAATGTATGAGGCATATATTTCTGCTAATCAACATTAGTATTATTAACAAGGAATAGCCCCCCCCCCAAAAAAAAAAAATACAGGAGACGTCTGGAAATCATCTTGACAATTATTAGCTCCTCAAAGGAATTTTTTCCAATTATGTGCCCTACCTTTTCCCCTCTTTGAGGGAATAGCTTCAGAGTATGTTAATATTCCTATTCTCAGTAAGTCGCTTCGGGGTGAGGTTGCTTGCCCCTAGCCTCTCTCCATCCTGGTTGCAGCTCACTACAATCAAATAAAGACTAAGTATACTATTCACTGATTAAGTCACGGAACGCAACGGCTCTTTCAGGATGCAAGCCTTAATTCTCTCTCTCTCTCTCTCTCTCTCTCTCTCTCTCTCTCTCTCTCTCTCTCTCTCTCTCTCTCTCTCTCTCTCGCCTGTACTAAAAATTTTTCTGTCATCTCACTAATGGGGAGATTGATAACAAAAGGACCACTGGAATAATAATAATAATAATAATAATAATAATAATAATAATAATAATAATATAATAATAATAATAATAATAATAATAATAATAATAATATAATAATAATAATAATAATAATAATAATAATAATAATAATAATAATAATAATAATAATGAGGATATAATGAGACCCATTTTTCGTGTGCTCAATCTTGGTGCGTTTTTAGATATACACTGCAAATCCTTATATGTACTAATGTCCTCATTGTCAGCGAAATAGTCCTTGTCAAGCTTAAGGCAGTTCAGTGTATTTTTAACAATATACCAAGGCTTAATGCACAAGAAAAGGGTCTTGTATTAGCATCATCACCTTTAAACGAACGTAATTATTCTTCAAAGTTTTTCCCGAAGAAAGTATAAAAAAATTAAATTTTTTGCATTCTCAATACGTCACCCGGAGTCTTCAATATCCAGTGCTTGTAGAATTTCCAGCTGGTTGTCTTTCCAGCGTCTCGATATTAAAAAATTATATTTTTTGCGTTCTCAATACGTCACCCTGAGTCTTCAATATCCAGCGCTTGTAGAATTTCCAGTTGGTTGTCTTTACAGTGTCTCAGTATTAAAAAATTACAATTTCTTTATTCTCAATACGTCACCTTGAGTCTTTAACATCCAGTTGTCTTTACAGTGTTTCAGTATTGGTTGTCTTTATTCTCAGCGTCACATTAGTCTTTAACATCCATCTTCTAACCCTGGTTGTCTTTCATCTTCTAACCCCTTTCGTTCTACTGGACTGTCACATTGAAAAGTTCGTTGAAACTGTATCTTCAATTACCAACCAAGAGACTTTCTTATGAAATCAGTACTCAGGGATGTCACCCTCGGAAAATAGCGTCAATGAAATGTCTCTTCTACTACGTATCAGGAACAATAATTGGAATGAATAATACAGTATTATCTACACTGAGGACGCGAGATATCTCAAAACTATCAGCGACTTATATAATGTATCTCTCGAACTTGTAGTTTCATTACAGTTCAATACTGAGCTGACACCATGAATATCATTGAATGTTCCTCATACATACTTGAATAACATATAAAAAATAAAAATAGAATTAAAATTCTCCGACTGTCAAGAGAGAGAAAACAGCTAATCGGAATGAATAATACAGTTTTATCTACACTCAGGATATGGGATGTCTCAAAATTTATATGGTATATCTCTCGAATTTGCGTTAAATCACAGTTCAGTACTGGGCTTCAGACAGCATAAATATCACTGAATGCTCTTCATACAAACTTGAATAACATATAAAAAAAATAAAAATTAAATCAAAACTCCCCGATTGTCAAGAGAGAGAAAACGGCTGATCCACTCGCACGCATTAATGCATCCTAAGAATTTACAGTCGCTGACACGCCTGAAAATTAAAAACCGATTCTGAATTCATGAATTCCGGGAAGCGAAATCCAAACCTCGGTAATCGCCTCTTGGGACCCCATTCCGATAAATCCGGCCTTGGCGAATGGAAACATTTATACTAATTTCTTTCCGAGCGGGACGAAAAAAATTTGGAAAAGATAGCGCGGCCTTATCGAAGCAAAACAGCTGCATTTGGTCCGCAGGAATGCCCCGTAATGGCCGAAGTGTATGACTCTGGAAACGAGGTGCCCGTGAGTTCCAATAAAATCCGCCTGGAACGAGGAGAGGCCTGGAAGCAAAATAACTGGAAGAGTTTGCGTCCAGGCGTTCCATTATAAAACGCATCGTTGTTGGACGAATTAACGTAAATCGTCTGTTGGTTGTTTTGGAATCAGAAACCATCGAGTGTCAACATCTGTTCTCGGAGGGATGATAAGGTCTTCATTTGAATGCCACAGGGGAGGAGGAGGAGGAGGAGGAGGAGGAGGAGGAGGAGGAGGAGGAGGAGGAGGAGGAGGAGGAGGAGGAGGAGGAGGAGGAGGAGGAGGAGGAGGAGGGCGGCTTGGGTGCCTTAATGAGCGTGTTTGCACAGCAATAACCGTTTGTAAATATTCTCGGGAGCCATGAAGTACTACAATTAAGGGTCTTATTGCTTCATAAATATCCGGTATCTTAATCAGCGTGTTTGTAAAACAGTAATTTCTGGATTCATACAGTAAGTTTAGTTTAGTGGAGACTACTGTGTTTTTCTGATATCTTGATGATGGAGTTTGCAAAACAGTATCCATTTGTAAATAACCTCTAGATTCCAACAAAAGCATTTCGGTCAAAGGAATTTACTGTTCCATACCTACTTGGAATTCCTAATGGACGTGTTGATAAAATAGTCCTCATTTCTAGTGAATCTTTGGTATTCATAAAAGCTTTAATTAAAGCTTGCATATATATATATATATACATATATATATATATATATATATATATATATATATATATATATATATATATATATATATATATATATATATATATATATATATGAAATATATATATATATATATATATATATATATATATATATATATATATAATGTATGCTCTTCTAATCCTTACAGCCGTCGTTGAAAAACTAATTTTTTTCTTGCAGTGGTCAAATTGATCGTTCTTAAATTCTGACCCCATTAAAGTTTTTAGAAATGACATTGTAAATAGACTAAAACACCGAAATACAATATTTTTCCCTTAAAGTTAGGGACAATTTCTGTTTAATTTTCTTCCACATATCAAAAAATTTATACTTTGAACTCAAAAGATGTCTTGCAAATCTTATTTTTCTTAAGAAAACAAATCATTTTTAATCATTACTGAATTTAAGAGTAAAGAAATATAATTTCTCTCTATCACATTGCAACGTTCATCTTGCATGTATATGACACCAGATCTCACTAATAAAGCTATACTCAAGCATCTCTGCACAATATCCGGAAGTAAAGCAGAATTAAATATGAAGTGACGCCTTATTTCAACAATAAAGCTAAATTTCGCATATGACTCTCATCTCGTTAATAAAGTTTGAGCGGTTTTAAGCATGAGATACCTACCATACGATTGGCCGAAGTAATTATCAATAACACTCAGGAAGCGTTTAAAATGACTGGGGAAACATTATTCAAGAAACGCTGAAACCAATTGGGAAAAAAAAAACATTCAAGGAACGTTGCAAATAACTGGAAAACCGAGAACACTCGAGCAAATTTTAAGATAACTGGAAGACCAGCAACAATCAAGAAACGTTTATAATGACTGGAAAACCAACAACAATCAAGAAGCGTTTATAATAACTGGAAAACCAACAACAATCAAGAAACGTTTACGGTGACTGGAAAACCAACAGCAATCAAGAAACGTTTATAATGAATGGAAAACCAACAACAATTAAGAAACGCTTACAATGAACGGAAAACCAACAACAATCAAGAAGCGTTTATAATGGCTGGAAAACCAACAACAATCAAGAAACGTTTACAATGACTGGAAAACCAACAGCAGCCAAGAAACCTTTATAATGAATGGAAAACAAACAACAATCAAGAAACGTTTACAATCAATGGAAAACCAACAACAGTCAAGAAACGTTTATAATGACTGGAAAACCAACAACAATCATGAAACGTTTATAATGACTGGAAAACAACAACAATCAAGAAACGTTTATAATGACTAGAAGACCAGCAATAGTCAAGAAACGTTTATAATGACTGGAAAACCAACAACAATCAACAAACGTTTATAATGACTGGAAAACAGAAAACAATCAACAAACGTTTACAATGACTGGGGAAACAGCATTCAAGAAACGTAAAAAATGACTTGCAAAATAACATTCACGAGACGTTTGCAATGACTGGGAAAACATCATTCAAGAAACTTGGAAAATAACTGGAAAAACAACAACATTCATGAAGCATCTACATTAACTGGAAAACCAACAACTATCACAAAAAGTTGAAAATAATTAGAAAATCAACATTCGTGGAACGTTCAAAACGGAAAACAACATCATCCAGGAAAAGAAAAACAGCTACAGCTTTTTATGATCGAAAAATAGCTTAACCATCAAGGTTTAAAATATGCATTTATTTCCACTTTCCTTCCGTAAGCTCCCGTTTTTTTCATTTTTTCATATATGAGCATTCAGCATGATACTTGCCTAGCGGGTTTCGGCACCTTTATAATAATAATAATAATAATAATAATAATTAATAATAATAATAATAATAATAATAATAACCCATCCACTGGAGCCTGTGCAAGAAACACCAGCTAGCTTGCAGTAACAAGTGGCACGAACACCAACCTGAGGGAGTGATAGAAAAAGATCAGGCAAAGATCCTCTGGGACTATGGCATCACAACAGATAGGGTGATACGTGCCAATAGACCAGACTTGACGCTGATTGACAAAATCAAGAAAGTATCACTCACTGACGTCGCAACACCATGGGACACCAGAGTAGAGGAGAAAGAAAGAGAAAAAATTTATACGTATCAGGATGACTGAGATAAAAAAATAATAATAATAATAATAATAATAATAATAATAATAATAATAATAATAATAATAATAATAATAATAAATAAAGATTGACTGTTAAATATACAGTGTTAAAAGTGTATCTTCACATTTGTCTATTTCATTTTAATAATAATAATAATAATAATAATAATAATAATAATAATAATAATAATAATAATAATAATAATAATAATAATAATAATAATAATAATTAAAAATAATAATAATAATTATATCTAAAAGTCAAGGAATAACAAAAAGGCAAGTGTTGAAGGTTTCATTTTATTAATTTAAAATAAATCTAAAACACAGTTGGTATCCTTAAGTCGCTAACAAGGGCACTTGGGTTTCTATAGACTTGGCTGAAAACATTTTTTAAGTAACTGCAAGATTCAGATAAAAGCCTAAAAAAAACTTGAATTCGGCAAAATATAAAATCTTATGCAGATAATTTGACAGTGAAAGTTTTTATTACCACCGTTTTAATGAGTGTAGTACTCCAGTTACCTGTTAAATCAGAAAGTGGCCTTATGCCGAACAAGTAATTTGTCAGTAACAAAAGGAGTAACAATAGGACCCTGGTAAAACTAAAAGGAAGGATAATCTTTTTTTAATAACCTTATTTCAGAGAGAGAGAGAGAGAGAGAGAGAGAGAGAGAGAGAGAGAGAGAGAGAGAGAGAGAGAGAGAGAGAGAGGGGGAGAGGGTAATGAAGTGAAAATTAATCAAATAATATTTAATAACATGAATTTAATTTTTTAAAGAGAGAGAGAGAGAGAGAGAGAGAGAGAGAGAGAGAGAGAGAGAGAGAGAGAGAGAGAGAGAGAGAGCGGAAATTAATCAGAAAAAATATTTAATGACGCGAATTTCATTTCGAAGAGAGAGAGAGAGAGAGAGAGAGAGAGAGAGAGAGAGAGAGAGAGAGAGAGAGAGAGAGAGAGAGAGAGAGAGAGAGAGGAAATTAACCAGAAAAAAATATTTAATGACACGAATTCATTTCAGAGAGAGAGAGAGAGAGAGAGAGAGAGAGAGAGAGAGAGAGAGAGAGAGAGAGAAAGTGGAAATTAATCAGAAAAATATTTAATGACATGAATTTCATCTCTACAGAGAGAGAGAGAGAGAGAGAGAGAGAGAGAGAGAGAGAGAGAGAGAGAGAGAGAGACATTTGAGGAAGTAAAGAGTAATTCAAACGCAGGTAATGTTACGAACTTCAATTCTTTCTTCCACTTCAAAAGCGACATGTAATCACTGTAGAACCTACCCAGGTCACTAATTACAAAAAATAAGGTAACTAAAACCTATCCAACTGTAATGGGGGGAAAAAAAATCTCTCGAATGTAATTTTCTCAACTCACGTCAGGGTCGACGTGATTCTAATAAATTCTTTTTTTATTTCAGTTTTCGAATTTGAAGTAAGTTAAATCTATCTTTGGAATTTTATTCAATTTCTCTTATAGCGTCTGTTTGAGCAAGAATCTAAAAATGATGGGGAATTTTAGACACGAAGAAGCATTTACAAAGACTGACTGATTGACCTCATACATCCTGGCGTCGCAACTTGCAATTACAATGCACAGGTACGAAAAGAATAAAATAACGCAGTGATATAATGAATGTATAACACGATGAGCTTAGATATTTAAAAACATTAGATACGATGAATTCAGAAAACTATAAAACAAGATATGATGAATTTAGATTTACAAAACATAAGATATAATGATTTTAGGAAATTATAAAACATAATATACGAAGAATTTAGAAAATTATAAAACATAAAATACAAAGAGTTTAGAGAAGACACAATAAATGACCCGACAACATAAAAACCATATATGACTGGACAAAATAAAATATATATATGTATCATATATGACGAATTCATAGAAAATATAAAAAAAACAAGAAAATAAATAAAAATGAAAGAAAGAATGACAGAAATGAACTGGAGAGATAAGATAAACTTTATAAAATGAATTTTATCTCCAGCGCTTCCACCACCTCCCATAAGAGCCAGACAAGAAAAAAAAAAATAGCCATTAGGTATTCATGAATTCGAAATACTCTATTCAAAAAGGTGTTCGGTCTCCTGACGTTATTTCCTAAAAGGTTAGACACGAACTAAGTATATAATTTTCATTATACCTCTTAAGATGAGCACGTTATGTCAAAATTAACTATGCAAACCATGTCTAACATACTTGATAACTATAATTATTATAGAAAGGGATCATTGTGAAGTTATTGGGCAATCATCAAAATAAAAGCGAATTTGGGTTGATAAAATTGTCAAAAAACCCTAAAATAGGTTTGCATCAAATTTTTGGGAAATTTATCAACCATGAATTTCTCTTATGTCAGAACTGATCCACCAAGGAGAATACGAGTATATCTGAAGTCAAATCTGATTCAACAGAATCTACTTTGATATAACAACTTGAACAATACATCTGTCGATATTCATCTCCCCAAATTGATCTTACATCACCGTTTGGCAAAACTTTACGAATATCCGTAACATATCTTTAATCTACATTGTGATTGGAAATTCTCTCAGATTCGGCAAATTCCCTGATTCTTCTTAAATACACCAAGATCAGGAATATCTCTAATGATTCTTTTTAGATAAGCTAATATCAGGATTATCTCAAATCATTCTTCACTAACCAAAATGAGGAATATATATGTCAAAAGACTTTCTTACATAAATACCAGGAAAATGTTAAATGGATCCTCTTAGCCCAGATCAAAACATACATCAGAAATACATCTAATGGTTCTTCTAAGGCAAACCAACATCTCGAATATAAGCCAACAATCATCTTTCCCAAATCTCCTTGAACATACCAACATCAGGAATAGATCTGACCCAAAACTGACCTCCCTGAAGTTCCCAGAACTTTCTGAAATACACAAGCAGGGAGAATACATCTTAAAGAGTTGATCTTCACCACTCTGGCAAATCTGTTACCAGAATCAGAAACACGTCTCAGTCCGAGTTATTCTTGGCAGCAGCAGCACAAACAACCTCCGTGGAAAAACTCGAGGAAAAACTCCAGTTGACGAATGGCCCAGCGACACACAAAACAAACCTCCCAATTCACACTCCAGAGTGACTCTTGAAGCCGGGTGTCTTCCTTGGGTGGGGGAGGGGAGGTGATATATATCTTCAATTGGGCAAAACACATTATTTCCTACAATGCATCTTTTACTCATAGACGTTTAAATCTGAAATCACGTAAAACCAGAAATTAGGAGGTTGTTCCATAACTGTCTTTGCAAAGAGACCTAGCTAGCTCTTAGGATCACCTATCCACAGTTGAGAGAATTCTTTAGTTGTACGAATTTTAATGCTGAGAGGCTGTGACGTATACTTTTGCACCTGCAAAACCCTTTAATACTCACGAGTTAGTGAATGAATTAGGAATCAACTACGAAGATTCCTTCTAAATGCATTTGAGATTACTGATACTATTTCAATAATAAGTAAAAATTTCTTGGGCCTGTTTCATTTTCTGAACTTTGAAATAAAATTTAATTGATTTCCCATTCACTTTTCCTAGGTGTATCTTAACAAACTGAGCAAAAGAAAAAAAACTTGATAATTTATGTTTATAATGACACCAAATTACTGGTCTGATAGGTAAGCAATGGAGACGTTCTTCTATCTAGATGTTAAATATTTTGTACGATTAACAACCCACAAGACAAATTATTTGGATGAAATTGGCTCTTCTGAATGACAAAAAAAAACCAAGATAACCAATAAAAAATAATGAAAATTTAAATGATTTCATTAAGGGTGCAACGAAAAATATTAGGGCACAATTAATAATCATATTATTGACACTCAACAGAAAATACTTCAGATTGGAAGATCTAACCCAGCTAACAATGTCACAATTAAAGGAAGAATAAATTCTAAAATAACTATAATGATAAGAAGGAAAATAATAGTCAAAACTTAAATAATGATAATAATAATAATAATAATAATAATAATAATAATAATAATAACAATAATAATAATAGCATGAGTCACTAAAACAGTGAAGAAATCCACAGTCTAACTGTAAATACACACACACACACACACACATATATTTTTTTTCTAATATATAATAACACTTACACCACTATGGATTTCTTCACCAATAATAATAATAATAATAATAATAATAATAATAATAATAATAATAATAATAATAATAATAATAATAATAAAGACAAGGATGAAGAACATATGATACTAAATTAATTAAAATTAAACAAAAAAATATTAAAGTGATCAACAACACGAACAACAAAATCCACAACCTTAGAAGAAACGTCAAATAAAATCTTGACACTCTCATTTAGCAATTCATGTTGAAATATTTTTCTTCTTCTATAAACTTGCTATGCATGCAGTTTACTGGAATAGCATTTTAGCTATAAAACCATTTTAGCTGTAAGGTTTTTTCTCATATTAACAGAAAGAGACTTAAAATGGCTTATTATTATTATTATTATTATTATTATTATTATTATTATTATTATTATTATTATTATTATTATTATTATTATTATTATTATTATTCAGAATATGAAACCTATTCATGTGGAACAAGCCCACAGGGGCCACTCACTTGACATTGAAGCTTCCAAAGAATATTAATTATTATTATTATTATTATTATTATTATTATTATTATTATTATTATTATTATTATTATTATTATTATTATTATTATTATTATTACTCAGTTACTACACGTGCTTGACGGTCTTTCGTCGAAAGCATAGTTCTCAGGCGAATTAAAACGTCAGAGTACATTTTATGTTAATTTGCCTGAATGTGATCGCAGGGTACGAATTCAACAATTAAGAAATATATGACGTTTAATTCATTCACTGTCACTTGAAGTAATGAGACTTACGTCTTGGAATAAGGTGACTTTTTGAGAGCTGACGTTTTGGTCGTGACATTTTGACTGATACCTACAAAAAGTTATAAATATATTTATGTACATACAGTTATACTTTCGTATTTGTAAAACTACAACAATATATAAGTAAACATTTCTATCACATAAAACTTGTGTCTTGTCATGGTATCTCTTCTTTCTGTATTTCCCTTCACTTCCTCTTACTTCTTCCTAATGAACACCATATTCTTTGGGAGCTTGAATTTCAAGTCAGTGGCCCCTTTGGTGGGCTTGTTCCATATGAATGGGTTTAATCTACAGAATAATAATAATAATAATAATAATAATAATAATAATAATAATAATAATAATAATAATAATAATAATAATAATAATAATAACAATAATAATAATAATAATAATAATAATAATAATAATAATAATAATAATAATAATAATAATAATAATAATAATAATATTCTTTGAAGCTTGCATTTCAAGTCAATGGCCCCTTTGGTAGACTTGTTCCATATGAATGGGTTTAATCTACAGAATAATAATAATAATAATAATAATAATAATAATAATAATAATAATATTAATAATAATAATAATAATAATAATATTTTTTGAAAGCTTGAATTTCAAGTCAATGGCCCCCTTGGTGGGCTTGTTCAATACGATTAGGTTTAATCTACAAACAATAATAATAATAATAATAATAATAATAATAATAATAATAATAATAATAATAATAATAATAATAATAATAACATTCTTGGAAGCTTGAATTTCAAGTCAATCGCCCCTTAGTGGGCTTGTTCCATGTGAATAGGTTTAATCTACTGAATAATAATAATAATAATAATAATAATAATAATAATAATAATAATAATAATAATAATAATAATAATAATTAAAGCGAAAATCACTTCAAAATAATCCACAGACCGTTTAAAACTAAATTATACATGATGTCATCGAGCCTACAAATAATGAATTGGACATCCCTGAATCCCATCAACAGACGATATATATATATATATATATATATATATATATATATATATATATATATATATATATATATATATGTATATATATATATATATATATATATATATATATATATATATATATATATATATATATATATGTGTGTGTGTGTGTGTATATATATATATGCATACATATACACCCACGGTGTTTTACTCCGTCAGCAAGCGGGGATTAAGGCGAATACTTTCAAAGCTTATTCCCCAAATCGGCAAAAAACTAAATGATCAACCTAATCCCCAAAATATTCACAAGCCTAATATCTGTATCTCTGGAAATGTCGGGGATAATTACCCCACTTTTTAAAAGCGTGTGAGGTCATGACCCCTGGCCTTCTTCGTAAGACTGTGGAACAGCCTCCCAGAGGATTTCGTGTAATTTGAACTTCAGAAGTTCAAGCGAAGGTGCAATGCATTAGTACCCTAACACTATTCTCCTTGCATTTTAATACATTTTTATATATTTATTAATTTATTAATTTTTTCTTTTTTAATTAGTGGGATCTCCTCTTTCTGTATTTCCCTTTACCTCCTCTTACTTCTTCCTAATGAACACCATAATATTCTTTGGAAGCTTGAATTTCAAGTCAATGGCCCCTTTAGTGTGCTTGCTCAGTATGAATAGGTTTCATCTTCTGAATAATAATTATAATAAGAACATACGATAATCCTGAGCTGTAGTAACAGAAGTTACTTAAAGAATCTTCCAATATCAAAATTCCACAGTCATATTATCGATGTATTGGCTGTAAGCCTTGGATACTAAGGAGCTTTTGAACTTTTTAGTGGCTGCAGGGTTTTAAGTAATAAGCAGCTTTTGAACTTTTCAACTTTTTACTAAGTTCCTCTTCACCTTGAGAATCTTAAGCTGGAGAGGCACTTTTGTAAAAAGTGTTAAAGCTTCTTAGTACTTCAAACATAGCATCTAATACGTCAATAATATGACTCTGGATTTTTAATAATAATAATAGCTTCGAGTACATTCGCAGCTTTTCCGTATTTTAATATCACCTTGGAGCAAAATTAAATACTCTTACAAAAAGTATTTATTGAAAATAAGGTGGCAGACTACTCCATATGTACATAAACGACAAATGCTAACAAGTAAATCGCAATACTAGTTAGAATTGAATTGAATATGGAGTTTAGGCCAAAGGCCAAGCATTGGGACATATGAGGTCATTCACCGCTGAAACAGAAATTAACGTTAAAAGGTTTGAAAGGTGTAACAGGAGGAAAACTTCAAAGCAGTTCCACTATGAATCAATTGTTAGGAGAGGGTGGAAAGTACGATGGAAGAAAGAGAATATGAAAGGAGGTACGGTAAAAGAATCGAAAGGGGGTCGCAGCTAGGGGGCGAAGGCACGCTGCAAGGAACCTTAAGTAATGCTTACAGTGCCCCGCACGAGGTGCACTGACGGCACTTCCCATCTACGGGAAATAGCACCTTGGAGCGAAATTAAATAATCTCACAAAAAATGTTTATACTGGACTTAAAAGAAACCATTCGGCAGCTTGCAACAGGCCTTACATACAGGAGTCTACTGGGAGCGGCAATGATGAGTCCCAGTGAGACCTGGGTGTCGTCAGTGGAATGGGTGAGGGAAAGCTGAATGTTGCAATGTATGTTGGAATGGGAGGAGGAGGCAGGCAAGGTGGGGGTTTGATGAGTGCTGATAATCCTTCCTGATACAAAGGTGTTAGAAGCGGATGATGCTATGAAAGTTTTACTTCAGGGGGTTTAGCCTATACTTGATCCATCAGTTAAAGAAGGAAAGTTGTAGTAACTGTTATGGTTGCTTTTCTCTGGAGTCACCCCTCTTACGGAAGGAATCTTGTATATGTATATATATATATATATATATATATATATATATATATATATATATATATATATATATATATATATATATATATATATATATATATATATATATATATATATATATATATATATATATATATATATATGTATATATATATATATATAGATATAATATACATACATATATATGTGTATATATATATATATATATATATATATATATATATATATATATATATATATATATATATATATATATATTTAACTTTGCTACACATTTCTTATTTTTTCTTTCTTGTCTTTTCTTTTGCCCGCATACGCCTTACATTTTGAAGACCCTTTTCGTAGATGATAATAATAATAATAATAATAATAATAATAATAATAATAATAATAATAATAAAGACAATTGTATGTGAAAAAATCTCCTATGGCGGTCCTGAACATTTACCCTACTGATAATACACATTTATATATGAATAATTTCATTATTCAACGAAGAAGCAAAGTCTAAGATGTAACTCAGTTTTGGACACACAAACCATTATACAATAAATCATATTATATACATTGCATATTATATACTGTATATATGCCCATTGCATATTATATACTGTATATATATATATATATATATATATATATATATATATATATATATATATATATATATATATATATTACAAACTAAATAACGACTCAGCTGCTTTAACGAAGATATTGAAAAGAAAGGGAAAATCTGTAGGGATCTTAATACATACATACATACATACATATATATATATATATATATATATATATATATATATATATATACATATACATATATATATATATATATATATATATATATATATATATATATATATATATATATATATATATATATATATATATATATATATATATATATATATATATATATATATATATATATATATATATGATAATTAACAGCTTTCAATGGAAGCCTGAAGCACGCTGAATACATAACAGTTACTCCAAATATACAGAAGCAAATAAATCGGATAAAAATGGAAAAGGAAACAACTCTCGAAGAGAACGGAAAAGAACAGCAGCAGAGAAAGAGAAGAATCGCAAAAGAAAAGAACGGGATGATGATGATGAAGATGATGATGATGATTATGATGAAAGCGATGATCATGATGGTAACAAGAGAGCAATGAGGGGGTAGATGTTTGAGCCGTTTGTTGGAGCAAGAAAGGGGGGAGGGAGAGGGAGGGAGGGAGAGGGAGGAGGTGTTTGACTGGTTTGGGAGGGGAAAAGCCTTTTAGAGGAGAGAAAGAGTGCAACTACTTTCCCGTACCTTGTACTCCCCCTTCCCCCCTACCCTTTCGGCCTTTCCTCCCTCATCCTCCCCTCCCCACCACCCGACCAACCAAAAGGATCCCAACCCACCCCATCCCCTCCCCCACCTTCCTACTACAACCGCTACTACTACTACTACTACTATCTCTCCTGTTACCTCCTTCTCTCAACAAACTCGAATGGTGATCTGTTCTACCATTTTTTTTATGTCTGGAAGCATCATTTGTGCGGGAGCAACAGCAGCAGCAGCAAGGACTGGTAGGGAGAGAGATGGGGGAGGGTGGAGGGGAAGGGGGGTGGTAAGGGATAGGGTAGGAGGGGAGACCCACCACCGACCATAGCACCCCGTTCTCCCTTTCCTTTAGAAGGGAACTGTGGCGGATTTTGTTCTTTTTCGCCGAATGAAATAACTGTCGATTCGCGTCCGGGCGAACGCGAAGATTGGGCTATGCCCATGGGGGCACGTCCATGCCGGAGGCTGAAAGACTCGCTCGAGGTCTTACGAGACTTGGAAGACCAAAAGATTTCCCGAAAGCTTCTTGAGGTCTTCGACGGCCATAGTTGCAGAGTCTAATAAAAATGATCATCCAACCTTCTCTTCGCCTTGCGGGTAGAAATAAATATAAATTCCCTCTTGATAAGGGCTTAGCAAACTTTCCTTTCCCTAAGGCATAACGTAACTTACTGAAAAGCTCACGGAGGTCTGATATTAACCAGTGGCAAATGTGTGATTCCTGCCCTCCTAAGCGTTGGAGGGAGAGGCAGAAAACGGCAGCCGATTCTCAGCTGGAATATGAAAAGCGACGGTGACACTTGACAGCCTGTTGTGATTGGCTAACACGAATATGCTCCCCATGTCTACTTAAAAGAAGAAAGAGAGAGAGAGAGAGAGAGAGAGAGAGAGAGAGAGAGAGAGAGAGAGAGAGAGAGGACACCTGGCGTTTCCCACCTCCCCTAAAGATGTGAAAGTATCTCCCCTGAGGATATCCCGTTGCATCTCAATGAATATGCTAAATAATAGCCATATTCGTAGGTGAAAGCATTCTCTCCGACCATTTGCTGTCATTTCACACAGTGGGGCAAAATGATTACGTTTTATTTCCGTCCTCCGACCGACGGAGCAGGAACTTAAAATTCCTATAGGTCTCGAGATGGAAAAAGCCAGAGACGAATTTTCCGTCCGGGAAAAAGAATTTTCCAAAAGCAGACAGTCGGTGGGCCCGAAAAGAGAGAGGTTTAGCCTAAGGGGCAATAGCCCTCCAAATGACACTCAGAAATCGCTTACAATCCCGCCCCTAACACACTATTAGAACTCAAGAACCGTTCTCTCTCTCTCTCTCTCTCTCTCTCTCTCTCTCTCTCTCTCTCTCTCTCTCTCTCTCTCTCTCTCTTTGTTCCCAAAACCTTCGCGAAGAGCGAAGTGCAAAACCCAACACGCACTTACAAAACCATATTTCTCTCTCTCTCTCTCTCTCTCTCTCTCTCTCTCTCTCTCTCTCTCTCTCTCTCTCTCTATTATCTTATC
>NC_089786.1:7355000-7367500 GCF_040412425.1 Macrobrachium rosenbergii | reverse complement strand
TAACTGTTCATTCTAGTCAGAGATTCGAAATAAAATTATGTAACGATTATAAAACATTAATAAATAGCTACTACCGGTAGAACACTGAATTCCCCATCGATGTGATATTACAAGCCATTCTTTCTTGTTAAAGCGTTAAAATAAAATTAAAATAAAATTTCATTGTCAAAAATGAAATATAAATACAAAACCTCCAGATACTTAAATGCAAAATGTCATTTGAAATTTCAATAAAATTATTTAATTTTGCTCTTTCGTGATGTATAAAAATACCACGAAAAATATTCTTTTCTTCCTGGGTTTAAGTCTCATATAGGATGCCGAATACTTTGGAAAGAATTCGGGTTTAGCGACGCTAATATGAATTAACACTGTGACGAATCGTTATTGGAACAGTATGTAAAAATTACAATACAAATTATCTGTATTTGTGGCACATTGCTCAACGTACTTATATATATATATATATATATATATATATATATATATATATATATATATATATATATATATAAATTATATACTGTATATATATATATTTTCTTTGGTATCTTTTCATACGTTATTTGTATCAGACGTGTGGATGTGTATGTATGTATACTTATGAATATATATATATATATATATATATATATATATATATATATATATATATATATATATATATATATATATATATATATATATATATATATATATATATATATATATATATATATATATATATATATATATATATATATATATATATATATATATATATATATATATATATATATATATATATACGCACACTCACATATACATTTACATATATAATATACATATATATAATGTATATAAATAAATAAATATATATATATGTATATATATATATATATATATATATATATATATATATATATAATATATAAATTTACATATCTTTTGTAATTATCGCTGACACATCTAAACCAAACCCATACAATCACAATATCTCAATACCAGTGAAAATTTAAGTAAAAAACCACCCAAAAACGATCGTATAGATTCTACTTACATCAAACGCAGAAGTGGATCGCTAGGCACGGCATCGGTGGGCGGGTCTGTGGAGAGAGGAAAAAATCGAAATGTAAATAACTGCGACATTGAGATGTTTCAATACTTGAATTCAAGTACTTGGAATCAATCAACAATAAATATACATCTATATATATTAAGCAATAAATAATGTGTTTATGTTAGTTTAAATTCATTATAAAATATTTATTATAGTTATATATATATATACATATACATATGTATATAAGTATTTATGTACATATATATATATGTATATATATAAATATATATGTATACAGTATATATAAGATTATATATATATATATATATATATATATATATATATATATATATATATATATATATATATATATATATATATATATATATATATATATATATATATATATATATATTATATAACACATACACATATGTATATATATACATTATATAACTAATATACATATGCGTATAAACATACTGTATATATATATATATATATATATATATATATATATATATATATATATATATATATATTTAGTTTAATAACTGGACTTATTTACCTAAAAAAAAATTATCTCATATAATCAAGGAGAAAAAAATTTGTTTTTAGAATCTTGGTCAAAACAAAAGACAAATCTACAAAGAAAAATTAGAAGAAAATGAAAAATATTATTAATGAATAATACTTGATTACTAATATTTAATAACTAGGAAATACTGTATCTAACCACACGATTAAAGTAATATTTTTATATCTTCCACAGAACAAAACTGAAATATTTCATAAGTGAAATCATTTATTTAAGAGAAATAACAAAATTATGAAATGACATGTAATCAAAAATAGTGTCCTTTGCAAACACAACTTATAAATAAATAAAAATGAAGCATAACCAGTACTGACTTAAAAATTAATAATGGTGACTAGCGCTAAATTCATTATTACTAAAAAAATTTACGATAACAACTAGTGCTAAGTTCAGCATTATGATAATGATATTTTACCTGAAAAAGATAATCACAACGTTAAGAGTGTAATTGCTTATAGATTACAATACAGCATCTGAAATGTGAGGTCAATATCACAAGGCAATACACCATATATATATATATATATATATATATATATATATATATATATATATATATATATATATATATATATATATATATATATATATAAAAACACATGAAATAATCATGATTCATAAATAACGAGATTAAATAAATAATAATGATTATATATATATATATATATATATATATATATATATATATATATATATATATATATATATATATATATATATATATATATATATATATATATATATATATATATATATCGTTATATATATATATATATGAGAGAGAGTAGAGAGAGAGAGAGAGAGAGAGAGAGAGAGAGAGAGAGAGAGAGGTAATTTGTCCGTTAGCGGCGTTAGTGGCGGACAGAGGCTGTAGGAGAAGGGTATGCCAAGGTGCATATGGACCAATATCAGTGCAGCAGTACCCCTTACCAGTACCAATTACCAGATGCAAAATATGGCGGAGTTTCTCTCTCTCTCTCTCTCTCTCTCTCTCTCTCTGCCAACGATTCAATTAAAGCCAGGAACACATCCCCTCGGCCCAGTAGTATCTATCTCCGGTAATTTATCACAAACATGCTTCATCTACGGCCTAAGTAATATGCAATGCTGAATTGCGTCACTTATGTATAGGTAGGGATCGACTAAATCTAACATTTCAATCCTTCTCCCCCCCCCCCTTTCCTCCTTCTCTCCCTCCCTTCCCTTCTCCTCATTTTGATCTTCCTCACTTCGCCTCCCTTCTCCTCATTTTCCTTCTTCCTCACTTTCCCTTTCTCCTCATTTTCCTTCTTCCTCACCTGCCCTCATTTCTCCTCATTTTCCTTCTTCCTCACCTACCCTCATTTTCTTCTTCATCCATTCCCCTCATTTTCTTCTTCCTAACTTCCTCTCATTTTCTTCTTCATTTCCCCTCATTTTCTTCGTCCTCATTTTCCCTCATTCTTTTCTTCCTCAACTCCCCTCATTTTCTTCTCCCTCACCTCCCCTCATTTCCCCAATTTTCTTCTTCCTCACCTTTCCCTCCTCTCTCCTCATTTTCTTCTTCCTATCCTCCCTCCTTTTCCCTAATCATCTTCTGCCTCACCTATAATCCCTCCTCCTCATTTTCTTCTTCCCCACCTCCCATATCTCCCTCTCAATTTTATGTTTCCTCCTCAACTCTCCCCCCCAAATCATCCCCCACCCATTAACCCCTTCTTCTCCATCTCTCTCTCTCTCTCTCTCTCTCTCTCTCTCTCTCTCTCTCTGTGTCCCTCTCACAGCATCAGCTTATCCCGAATATCCCGGCGCATTATCTGAAGATAAGCCCGGACGTCGATAGGCCGGTTTGCGTTGTTGAGTGATGTTGCGGCCGAAAAGTAGCAGAGCTTTTATCTCGCGTGATTAGGGAGATGGGACGCTGCTACAAAGTTCTGCCCCCCTTTTTTTTTTTTTTTGATCCCCCGACTCATGGACGTGATGCAAAGGTGTGTGCGCTTGAATGTTCGACTTATTCTGGGTTTTTGGACGCGATTCGAAGGTCTTTGACATTTTTCTCTAAAAGGATTATTTTGTCTTAGTCCCAAGGTTGCATGAGAGGTTAATTTTATCCCTTCAAAATATATATATATATATATATATATATATATATATATATATATATATATATATATATATATATATATATATATATATATATATATAAATTTTATCTATAATTTTTAAATTTTTTTCTTTAAAAGAATTATATTGTCTGAGTTCACTGGTTGCATGAGAAGTTAATTTTATTCCTTCAAACAATATATCTTTTTATCTATAACTTTGAAATTTTTCTAAAACGATGACTTTGTTGAATCCCATGGTTGCATGAGAGGTTAATTTATTCCTTCACACAATATATATATATATATATATATATATATATATATATATATATATATATATATATATATATATATATATATATATATATATATATATATATATATATATATACATTTTTTTTTTGTTTTATCTATATCTTTGAACGTTCGAGTTATTCTGAGTTTTTGGACGCGATTCGAAGGCTCTTGGCATTTTTCTGTAAAAGGATAATTTTGTCCGAATCCAGTGGCTGTAAAAAAACTTATTCCTTCAAAAATTATATATATATTTTTTACCTATATCTATTCACAGTATTTTTTTTATCTTATTCTCTCCTCGAAATTACAGTAACTACTAATATTACTACTACAATTAGACTCCGGTACAATGTTCGAAAAATCTCAAACATCATTGACAAGATAACTTTAAAATCCCTCATTTCATTATAATCTGCTATTAAAATGCAACATCGTCATCAGAAAAGTAATCCAGCATCATCATAGTGATAATTTCAAGTTTGAAAAACAGTGATATGAAAATAAGTCAACTTTGAAACATTATATTTAATATTTTTTTTATGCATTTTCAAAAGCATGGGTACAGCAGAACAATAATAGATACCATAACGATTACTTCCATTCCAGAGTTGTGCAATGATACCTACCCATTTTGTATTTCATAAAGTATAAATACATAAATTCAGAAACACGCTGCAAAAAAAGTAATGTTGCAAATTTATCTAAATTTAAATACTTCCAAAAGCACGAGCATCAAATTAGCTGCGACAATTAAAAAAAAAGCAATATATTCCTTACTCAAGAATTTTATTCATTTGTTTTTTATTTTCGTTTTTGTGTTTATGCTCTCCCAAATAAACGCAAATTTACATCAATTTAAGTCCTTCTATAAGCATGAGCGTCAAATTAGCTGCAAAAATAAAAAAAAAGAAATATGTTTGTTACTCAAGAATTTCATTCATTAATTTATTTTTTTGCTCAGTCAGAAAAATAGAAATATGTTTGTTACTCAAGAATTTCATTCATTTGTTTTTGTTTTTGTTATTTTTGCTCTCCCAGAAGCACACAAGCGCACCAAAGCAGAAACAGTCATCGTAAAGACCGCATCATCCCTTCAAGCAAATGAAGCAACAACCCCTCCCCCTCACACACCCCAAAAAAAAAAAAAAAACCGAACGGGTGAAACGTTTCCCATAAATGCACCTGGCCAACAGGGAAGCAAATTAGGCCAATAAGCAGGTGTCACCGCGAGTATTATAATTCTCAAACCTCAGAATCTTTTGCTGGAAAATCCGGCTACCGAACCCGACCCCGTTACAGCAACCGAATGACGTCCGTCAATGAAAAATGAACGAACTGTTTCTCGTCGCGGTTTTCTCAAGGAGTTGTGGAGGCTCAGTCGCCATCGGGAATTTTGCCGTGGCGATAAAATCGCCCATGGCAATTTCCCGGCGAAGATGGCGATGGGAATAACTGAGGCTTTTGAAAAGAGGGGTTGCCTCGCCGGTATAAACAAAGTCAGTGGAAGAGAGCGTTGCACAGACAGGTGGTGGTGGTGGTTCTGGGAGGGGGAGTGGGTTGAGGGTCAGGGGGATGGTTTAACGAGAGAGTCAGAAAGAGAGAGAAAGAAGAGGGGGTTTGGGGTACTACCCGGGGGCATGGGACAGCAGGGCGATGCGGGGAGAAAATGCAAAAGAGAGGGAACGAGGGAGAGAGAGAGAGAGAGGCAGAGAATGCATTTCTTCAGCGAGCCGCCTGCATACAGCGTCTTGCGCCATTCTTCAAGCGCCGTACTTTTGCGGTCAAACCAGAGGCTCTTTTGCCGGCAGTTCTCCCAAGATCTAGATATCGGTCGCTGGATTCCTTTCGCGGAAACGTCCCATTTCACGTGGAAAAGCATCGAGGCCGACGGACGCGGCGACGACACCCACTTTTTGCGACACTACTTCGCGATTTCCAGGAACTGGCATGGATCCACCTACGCCGCCTAAGCGCTTAGCCTTCTCCTTCCAGCGAGCGTTGAAGGCAGACAACATCGGGAAGCCGTAATAGCGAAGCCGAGAGCGGAGTCGCCGAAGCCTCTGGAAAAGACCCGAAAGACGACTCCTCAGCGTCGCCAGCCTTGAAGACCTCGAAGAATCGCCGACGGCGATGTCAAAGTCGAAACCGGATTCCGACCGCGCTCACCGAGTCATGAGAAATTCAGCGCCCATCGCCATGCGGTATCGCAAACGAGATCTTCCTTGCTTAAGGCATCTCTCTCTCTCTCTCTCTCTCTCTCTCTCTCTCTCTCTCTCTCTCAAACCATGGAAGTCGGCCCGATGGAAGAAGCAGCAGCAGCAGCAGCGGCGGGAGCGCCCACCGGCTGCTGGCCCCCGAAAAGTTGGAATTATTTGCTGTATTTAGCGATTATCAATGGCCAGCGGTCTACTCATGAGGTCCAGTTTACAATTTGCAACACGGGTTTAGATGAGCTTTGTTGCAGGGCAACGCAAGAGAGCAAGTTGCAAATCTCATCTTTCTCTCACACACACTCTTTTCTCTCGCTCGCTCTCTCTCTCTCTCACTCACTCACTCTCTTTCTTTCTCTTTCTCTTTTTCTCGTCGGGTAAAAAGAGGGCGGAACCGGCTTCCGTTGTTGATCTTTTGAGGCGTCTGAAGGATTTTCTTCTGTGTTGTTTGATTTGTAACCTCGGGTATTGTGGGGCTTCGGGGCAGCGCCATATGGTCATTTTTATCGGAGGCTGCTGGGGGAATGCAACTATTTCACTATTACTACTGCTCCTACTACTATTGATACCTCCGCTGTTACCGACATCATCATTGGAGTTCCCGTTCTTCTTCTTCTTCTTCTTCTTCCGACGCTGAAGTATTATTTCCACATCCATGTTACGCTTAATACAATTCCAGTCGGTAAGATGCTTAGGGCGCTGAGCGCTTGTTATAATGGCAGAAGCCTTGGAAACGACGCATATCACACGGCCATTACGCTTTCGGAAAAGGAATGGAAAGAAAAAAGAAGGAAATTCTTCGACACCAGCGACCTAAATTTGACTTTAAGGCTTGAGGAAAAAACAAAGCCTAAAGCGGATGTTTGAAAGAGTTCTTTCAGAGGCGGAGTGGGGGAGGGGGAGGAGAAGAGGAGGAGGAGGAGGAGGGTAGGAGAGTAGGAGAGGAGGGATTCCGTCTCTCAGAGAGAGAGAGAGAGAGGGAGAGAGAGAGAGAGAAGAACAGAGGGTAGTTGAGATGTCTACAGTGGAACACAAGATGGAGGTTGTGCGGCGGTGGTACGCATGTGTCCTTTGGCCTAACTTACTCCCTGCCTAACTTGTCGCAGGGAAATTCATTCTCTCTCTCTCTCTCTCTCTCTCTCTCTCTCTCTCTCTCTCTCTCTATCTATCTCTCTCACCAGCATCCCTCGGCATTGCCGTTATTGCTTCCAGAACCTATTTTGCCCTTTAATTATCAAAGTTGAGAGAGAGAGAGAGAGAGAGAGAGAGAGAGAGAGAGAGAGAGAGAGAGAGAGGGAGGCCGTAAGGAAGAGAAAGGGCGGGTTGTTAGGGCAAAGGTAGATATTGATATAGGCTAGGCTAAGGTTAGTTAGATATGTATCCGATCAGGTACTACAAAGGACAATCTCGAGCAAGTTGACGCACCAGCTACGGGGACCTAAAGCTAGTAGCTATGGGCATGTATGGGGCCGTCGTCTGGAGCAATATAGCACTGGTCGTCTATTACCATCACCCAGAAGGAACGAAGGAGAGAGAGAGAGAGAGAGAGAGAGAGAGAGAGAGAGAGAGAGAGAGAGAGAGAGAGAGAGAGAGAGAACGATTTTACACATAAGGTGAGAATGTGAAAATGGCCTCAAATGTTTTCAGTTTCATCAGTATAGTTAACTGTTCCAGAGAGAGAGAGAGAGAGAGAGAGAGAGAACGATTTTACACACAAAGTGAGAATGTGAAAATGGTTCCATATTTTTTTCAGTTTCATCAGAAGAGCATAAGTTTACTATTCGCATATCTATAGAGAGAGAGAGAGAGAGAGAGAGAGAGAGAGAGAGAGAGAGAGAGAGAGAGAGAGAGAGAGAGATCGACTCGCAAAAGGTGCAAGAACAAAACCCAATGACTTCAAGTATCTTCATTTGCAGCAAATTCATAAGATGGCCAAAGACCGAATCTACATATCCAGTTGTCCCTCCCCGTCCAGTAACAAGGATGTACAGTCCCACGCCCCAGAGGATTAATCTCTCTCTCTCTCTCTCTCTCTCTCTCTCTCTCTCTCTCTCTCTCTCTCTCTCTCTGGCGACTGTTCTGTCCTACGGCGACAACAACTGAAGTCTGTGCCGAAGAATATAACGCTGAACATAATAGTTAACCGTAGGAGCCAGTCGTTTTAGCATGGCGGAGAACCCTGGCCATTATTAGGAAAGTTGTTGCAAGTTGAGCCTTCGACATCAACAACTCCCCAACAGCCGCCCCGTAATAATGTCTCATCCTATGGCATGTTGTTTATAAGGGCATGCGTTGTTCAACTTCATCTGTAATGTACAGGGGCGGGAGTAAACATACACCTACATAAACACAAACACACATACAGACACTAGTGACTCAAGGAATAAGAAGTATGTGACAACAATTATGTATGACTCTAGGAAATGCAGACAAAAGTATTCCGTAACATAACGTACAGTAACAAAAAGTAATAATAATAATAATAATAATAATAATAATAATAATAATAATAATTTAATAATGAAATATAATATTTCATTCTCCTGACAGTAATAATCTTAATAAAATAATAATAATTTAATAAGCATATATATAAATATTATACAAATTCATTCTATCTATATAGTGTTAAATCTTGAATAAAATATATATATATATATATAATATATATATATATATATATATATATATATATATATATATATATATATATATATATATATATATATATATACACACAATTCAATTTCTCATTTATTACGTAACTCCACATACAGAAAGATGATACAATCAAGAGGACAGACAATATACGAGCTGGTAAATTTATGTGAACGATTTTAAAACTCCATTTTCAAACACAAAAGAAGATTTCTCTGACGATCCTTACAAGCAACAAAAAAAGAACATAAAAAAGAAAGTCACGACGCCAAAGGGCAACGCAGCCTATCTGCAATTACGAGGGGAAAAATGTGCGAACGCATCTAATGAATCTCAAAAATTTCACATGCCCTTTCCCCCCACGTCGTCGTCTTTTTACCTTCGGCAGGCCCCCTTGCCCTAAAACCCAACCCCTTACAACACGAATACAAACCAACCCCGCCTCTACAACCCCCTTCCCCTACCCCTCCCCCAAACCCCTTATCTTCCACCCCTAGGCCCCGCATACCTGACAAGACACCTGCAAATTCTGATACCCATTGTTGGAAGGTTGTCTTCTTCTTCTTCTTCTTTCTTTCATTTTTCCTCTGGCTGGATCTCCAGTTCACACATAGGCGCTTCTAAAGGGCCTGCCTCTCTCTCTCTCTCTCCCTCTCTCTCTTTTAGTCCAGTTACGGTGCACCCCATCGGAGTGTCCTTAGAAATATCTGCCTTGATATATGGTCGAGGCGACTTTTACAGTCGTGATTATGTACTTGAAGCCTTCGCAATGTCAAGCCATAGAGGCGATTTGTGTCCTTTACGATATATAATACCTGCATTGCAATGTGATATATATATATATATATATATATATATATATATATATATATATATATATATATATATATAATTATTTTTTTATAATGACTGACAGGTACTCAGTGAAGTCACTACAGGATGCGTACACCTTAGGATATCTGGTCTTTCCACTGCAATACGAAATAAAAATTATTCTCTCAATGACAGATAGATACCCAGTGAAGCCTCTTACTATATTTTACCCTCGGAAAATAAAAGAAAAATATCCAGTCAGTTATACGTTTCGGATCAATATCTCATCTCCTTAATGCAATATGAAACACTTTATTTTCTAAAAATAACTGACAGATGCCCGGGGAAGTCAGTTACTGCATTTAACTTTTCAAAATAATCGAAAAATGCCCAGACAATTTATGTTTCCGTTCAATATCTCATCTCTGTGATACAATTTGAAATACACTTTGCTTTTTTAATAATAATACAGATACCAAGTGAAGTCAAATACTGCTTTTTAATCTCTAAAAATGATCGAAAAATACCCAGTCAATTATACGTTTCCCTTCAATATCGCATCTTTGATGCAATATGAAATGCATTTTTTAAAAATAATTTTAATGCAATATAAAATGCACTTTATTTTTTTTAATAACAGACAGATACCCAGAGAAGTCACTGACTACGTTTCACTTTCCAAAAATAATAGAAAAAAAATATCCAACTACTCAGTCAAATCACTGACCAAATCACAGAATGAAACACCTCTATCTTCCGACAACACCGGCAAGATATACCGAGTCAGATCCATCCATTTCCTATATGCCACCAAAAGGTTAAAGCAAGGTGGCAGTTATAAGTAGTGAAAGGTATTTACAGAAACGCGAATGGCATTCGTCTGACGCATACTTCGGAGCGAAGAACCCGCTGCTTCTGAATGCCATTCGGGCCAAATTAATTGTTACGTGTCTCTCTTTTTTTTTTTTTTTTTTTTTTTGAACTGCGATGATATAAATGTCGGAAGGGTCCTCAAGGACCGGAGAAGATTTCGTGGGTGTTAATCGGAAATTATTAATTCGTGCTTCATTAACAACGTTTCGACATATCTTTTACTGTACCTCCTTTCACATTCTCTTTCTTCCATCTTACTTTCCTTAACCCTCTCCTAACAATTGAGTCTTAATGCAACTGCTTTGAGGTTTTCCTCCTGTTACACCTTTCAGACCTTTTTACTGTCAATTTGCAAATCAGCGCCGAATGACCTCATAGGTTCCAGTGCTTGGCCTTTGGCCTAAATTCTATATTTCGATTTAATTCAATTCGATGTATCTGAGGAAACAAGAGCTGTACAGAGATATTCTTATTTTATGTTGTTTATTGCATTTCAGTATACTTAAAGAAGTGAGTTTTGTTCTAACCGTTTTTTTAGGATTTCAAACCTTTAATCTTTACATGTTAGGGCGCTTCATTTCAAATGCTGAACAGGCACCAAAACGTAATAGTCTGGGAACTAAAAACAAATAAGCAAAAATAGGAAAAAACTTTACATCAAACAGCCTGTGAATTGAAACAAATTAGTAAAAATCACAAAAAAAATTCTAACCTAGTCCAAAGAAACTATATAAAATCAAGATAAATATTCTAAAGACGTTCAATAAAATATTATTATTATAAACTAAAGGCAACTTTTAAATCGACATAAAGAGAACAAAGTCAAAAATGTCTGATGTTTTTCGACAGAAATAAGGAGAGAAAATGATTCTTCCACGCTTCATGAAAAACAGAAACGTGCATTGAAGTAAGTAAATATCGGAGAACTTGGCTTGAAAAGAGAATATTCCAGCACATTTTATGAATAATAAAACGTAAATGAATTTACAAAAGAAAATTTAGCTTCAGCAAAATATTACGCAACAGCACCTCAAAAGCCTGTATGCACATTTGCAGAAGTAAAAAAAAAAACTCAAAAGCATGTGAAGACATTTGCAAAATGAAACCTAAAGCATGTAAGAACATTTTCAGAAAAAAAAAAAAACTTGAAGCATGTACGGACATTTTAAGAAGTAAACAAAATAAAAGCAAAGCATGAAAGGCAATTTTTAGGAATAAAAAAAAGAAAAGCATGGAAGGATATTTGCATAAATGAAAGAATCGCAAAGCATGTAATGAGGCTGCACAAAAGAAACAACCCAGAGTCTGTAAAGACATTTGCAGAAATAAAAAAAACAAAGCATGTAATGACACTTTCAGAAAAACTTAAAGCATGTAATGGCATTTGCAAAAAATAAACAAAGCATGCAAGTACATTTACAGAAAAAAACTAATAGAATGTTATGACATTAGCAGAAAAAAAACACACAACGCATGCAAGGGCGTTTACAGAGACAAAACAGAAAACGCAAAGCATATAATGACATTTGCAAAAAAAAAAACTGAAATCATGAAAGGAAATTTGCAGGAATAAAAAAAAATCAAAGCATGTAAGAACATTCGCAAAAAAAAAATAAACAAAGGACCTTTGAAATAAAAAAAAAAAAATAAAGCAGCAAGGATGGAGTGCGATGACGATGTATCAAATTCAGTGCAACCAAGCGAGGCACTAAAATGCGCTTCCTGGCGACTATTCTGGGCAATATTGCGCAAATATTTCATCCGTTGACGAACCTTTGTTATCTGGATTATCGCCGGAGGATTAAAGGACTGCGCAACTCAATAACATCGCGCAAAAATTCCAGCAATGCGCAAAAAATTCCAAGGCTGCTTTGATAGAGATGAGTGTGCGTGTGTGAGTGAGTGATTGCTAAATGATTTCCTCT
>NC_089786.1:7340000-7342500 GCF_040412425.1 Macrobrachium rosenbergii | reverse complement strand
TACAAAGTTGACTTAGTATATTTGATAAATATGATATTAGTAAACCAAAAACAAAAAAGTAATCAGATATAAATTAGAGAGTATAACTGACTAAATAACTTAGCACTGTGCTTGAAATAACTAAAAAGAAATTAGGTGTAAATTAACAGAATTAATATCAAAGTACAATACTGGTAAATTCATTAAATGGACTGTATAACTGACCAAGTGACACACTAGTAAATTATAAAAATGAACAGCAGTCAGCCATAAAATAGACCTGACCGGTTAACATACAAATAAATAAATAAATATCATAAAAACGATCAGTTACAAAACATCTTTTATAAATGACCAAAAAAGACACTAAGAAATAAGAAAATCTAAAAACGAATCAAATATAAAATACATCGCGATTATCTGGCCAAGTAAAACGGTTCACGCTATGTCCAACAGAAGTGGCTTCCCAGAATTCTTTTGCCACGCTTGAATGATTTCAAAATTTCGTGAATAGATGGACAAGCAATTATCCATGAGGGTTAAATGTAAGAAGCAGGACAATAGATAAAATAACCTAATATCCCGATTATTTCCAGAAGAACACGCAAGACGCCACCGGCGGCGAAACAAAGGAAGCCCTTCCGAAAATTCGACGGGCCTACCGATTACACAAGGCTTCGGCCATTTCCAAAGAATGCAGAGCGCGGAAGGAAATATCGACGCTTTCCAAGACCTAGAATGGAAGAAGAGGGAGAAGAAGAAAAGCAGAAAGGTAGGAGGAACAGAAAGGAAGAGGAGATATTAGAGAGAGAGAGAGTGAGAGAGTATGAGAGAGAGAGAGAGAGAGAGAGTGGTGAGGGCTATCGCATAAAGCCCCCAAAACTGTTACGGGGTTTCCACAGGCTCTCCGGAGTCTTCTCATCTTCTAGCCCAACTCTCCGGCCCTAATTCTAAGTTGGCGCTAAAACTATCTGCAGAATTTCCCCTTCCTCCCGATAGCCAGAAGGGTAAAGGAGAGAGAGAGAGAGAGAGAGAGAGAGAGAGAGAGAGAGAGAGAGAGAGAGAATTTCTAAACTGGAGGAGAGGCTGAATCTTTTCTTTGCTCCGCTTGCCTTCTGATGACGACGAGCAGGAGAGAAGCCGAGAAGCCAAAGAAACTCGGCTAGAAACCCGCCGAATGTATGAGGGGAAAAAGAGGGGGAAAAGGGGAACAGAAAGGGGAGGGGCAGGGCAATACATTCTGCCTAATATGGGGAAGGGGGTTGATAGTAAAGGCGTCTTTGAAATAAAGTTTCGTGGATGGGTTTGATGGGGGGATGGGGTGGGGTAAGGAGCCAGATAATGAAAAGGGAGGGGTGGATGGGGGCCAAGAGTGATTGGGGCACAGGTAACAGATAGGTGGGAAAGTGCTGGGATGGATGATAACTGACAGAGAGGAGATGAAGCAGAAGAAAACGACGAAAACTCAAGGCAGCGAAAATAATTTACGTTCATCAGCAAAGCCGGTCCTTCGATTTTCACGTCCCAGACACTGGACCGAATTCCTCACGAACATAGCAAAAAGAATCCCGCGAAAATCATGTACCGGCGGATCGTCCGGCTCTTCCCTTTCCGTGAGAGACAGAAAGAGAACGAGAAAGAGAAAAGAGAGACAGGCAGAAAAAAATGATGCGTTTTGAAAGAGATACACCTCGAAGGTAGAACCATGGACCCAGGGGTATCCTTTTGAGAAAGGTGGCCCTAATGATCAAATGATTGGGTAGAGGCCAAATGGAAAGGTAATAATAATTGCATACAATGCATGAGAGGCTCGAGTGAGAGAGAGAGAGAGAGAGAGAGAAAGAAAGAGAGAGAAGGAGCTGAGCATTAGGAGTCGGAGGAATGAATGGCCAGTGAATAAAAAAAAGAGAGAGAGAGAGAGAGAGAGAGAGAGAGAGAAAGAAAGAAAGAGAGAGAGAGTTCAAAGAAATGGAAAACTTCTAACGAGGATGCAGGCAGAATATGCACGTGCACAGAAGGGGCTGGTAAGTAGGAGGTGGTGGGAGGGGGGAGGGGCGAGGTAGATAGGGAGGAAAGGAGGGAGGGGAGGGGAGGGAGCCATCGCCAAAGTCCTTCTTCTTCTTCTGGGGTGGAAAGTAGGGGGGCTTTTTGCACATGCACGACTCGACGACAAAAGTAACAAGAGCAGCAGCAACATTATAAAACCTACAAAAGGGAAGGCAAGGGGAGAAGAAAGAAGAGGGGAGGAGGAAGAAGAGGAGGAAGAAGAGGCTGCTAGGAGTAAAGCAGAGACGCGGAAGGTGGATAGGAGAGAGAAGGATCGGCCTGGAAAGTCGACGACGACGACGACGGCGGCGCCCGCTGGAAACCGGTGCGTGGACGAACGGCTTGTATACAGTAAGTAAGCAAGTCCCTTTTTGCCAATTCTTCGCCCTCAAGTTCTTCCTACCTCGGACTGGACGCTACTACTACTACCACCACCTCGGTGGGAATTCGTTCCAGCCCGCTCTCGCCGCGGGTG
>NC_089786.1:7317500-7332500 GCF_040412425.1 Macrobrachium rosenbergii | reverse complement strand
GAAGATTCATGAGAGACGTTTTTCCTTCATATTTCTCCTTCAGTCGAATAGTTCTCATTCTTTCGAGTATTTCTCATTCTTTCGAATGTTTCTCCTTCTTTCGAAAATTTATCTTTCGAATATTTCGCCTTATTTCGAATATTACGCCTCCTTTCGAATATTTATCTTCCTATCGAATATTTCTCCTTATCTCCAATATTTATCTTTCTTCCGAATATCTCTCTCTTCCGAATATTTCTCATTCTTCAGAACATTTTCATTCTTTCGAATATTTCTCATTCTTTCGAATATTTCTCATTCTTCCGAATACTTCTCATTCTTCCGAATATTTCTTTCTTAACCTATCAACGGATGTTCCAAAGTAAAAAATAACTATCCTGTAATTTTGTTTGTCTTGAAATGTTACAAATTTCCCCCAAAAACTAAAAATAAAATGTAATAAAGATATATCTTCATATAGTACAAATTTTGGAACAGCATTCTTTAATAATTATATAATAATGTTAATAAAGACATTTACTAATTCTATTATCAAGCCATTAAGGGTGTATATCCAAATAAAACATTTATATGAATGTTTATATTTATATATTTATATATAAATATAAACATGTAAAGTATAAACATGTGTTTGACAGTATATATTTATATATGCTGTCAAACACGTGTAAACTATAAAGGTTTGCCAACAATAATTAGGAAACGTTACGTATCACAACCAACCAAAAATAGTTCACGCGAAAAATTAAAATCTCAGAATTAACAAAGACCAGATTAACATTTGCGTTAAAATTAGTTCACGCGAAAAATTAAGCTCTCAGACTTAACAAAGAACTCCTTCACATTTGCGTTAAAATAAAACACGCCTAAAAGGTAATATCAATCGTCATTTAAACTAAATGTGTAAATTGGCACAATAAAAATATATTAGAACATAGCAACTTCAGCAAGTATGCTTATCAGTTTTAAAATAATAATAATAATAATAATAATAATAATAATAATAATAATAATAATAATAATAATAATAATAATAATCAAATTAAAATGTGGTTTCAAAATCATGACACAAACTAACCAAAAACACTAGAATAAAATAATAAGTATATAATAAATTTGATACCATGTTTTCCGTTTAATTTAGTTATTTACTAGCATGTGCAGAAATTCAATTACATACATACACACACATACACACAAACACACACATATATATATATATATATATATATATATATATATATATATATATATATCTAAATATACATATATATAATATATATACATATATATCTATATATATTTATATATGTATAATTACTTTGTCTATAATGGGCACTTACGGTATTGGCATCTTTTGGCTCGTTTCACAGAAATACAATAATAATAAAATAATAATAATAATAATAATAATAATAATAATAATAATAATAATAATAATAATAATAACAACACTACCAACATAAGATATTTAATACAGCAACATAATATATTTATATATATATATATATATATATATATATATATATATATATATATATATATATATACAGTATATATATATATATATATATATATATATATATATATATATATGTATATAATATATCCACCAGAAACATACAGGTAAATAAACAGACACACACACACTGAGGGTCTAAATTATATGTGAATCTTTCTTTGCTTATGCACCTTCTCATATAAAAACATTATGATAAAAGTACTGAAAAAAGTGATTTTTCTTCATTTGCCAAATAAGAAACAAAAGCGACTTAAGGATATCATACGAATAACGATAATAACAAAAGTTATAGCATATATATACTGTTCTGGGTATTATTCTTTACCTTCATTTTTCCAATCTAATATGTATGTGAGGTATATGTATATATATATATATATATATATATATATATATATATATATATATATATATATATATATATATATATATATATATATATATATATATATATATATATATATATATATATATATATATATATATATATATATATATATATACATATATATATATAAATATATATATATATATATATATATATATATATACATATACATATATATATATATATATATATATATATATATATATATATATATATATATATATATATATATATATATATATATATATATATATATAAATATATATATATAACACAGTACACCAGAAACGCCTGAAGATCCTCCTCCGGGTTTGTTCCGCAATCATGAATATTCTTTGTGCCATCATGAAATTCAAATAAAATACAAGAAGGGCTGTAAACAGAGAGAGAGAGAGAGAGAGAGAGAGAGAGAGAGAGAGAGAGAGAGTCCAAATGACCAATAGTTGACGGAGCATTGAGTTTCCTTCAAATGCATAGAAGCAAAGGTGCCGCAACAGAATGACTGCTTCCTGTCAATATACATTTATTTAAGCGCTGAACATCATCTCCCATTTCAGTTTCCCCGGGTGGTGGTGGTGGTTGGTGGTGGTTGGTGGGGAAAAGAAAATAATAATGGGTGTGTAAAGTTGGGAAAATGGGTAATGATGGCTGTGGAAGGTGAAGAAAAATATGGATAGGCATTGGTGCAAAAAAAAAATAAATAAATAATAATGTGTATATATATGTATATATATGAATATGTATATATATGTATACGTATATATATATATATCTATATATATACATATATGTATAATAATAACAACAACAACAATAATAATAATAATAATAATAATAATAATAATAATAACAACAACAACAACAGACAAAAAATTTAATAATAAAATAATTTTAATAATAATAATAATAATAATAATAATAATAATAAAATAATAGTAGTAGTACTGCTGACAAAAATTCTGAAAATTTTAATTAATAATAATAATATAATAATAATGATAATAATAATAATAATAATAATAATAATAATAATAATAATAATAATAATAATAATAATAATAATAATAATAATAATAGGGATAGAAGTTGGAAGAAGAAGGGTAAAAATTGCTGTGGATGTTGGAGAAAAATATGGATAGGCGTTGCAGCAAAAAAAAAAAGTAATAACAACAAATAATAAAAGTAGGATGGAAATTGGTATACAAGTGTAATAATTACTGTGGAAGTTTGTGAAAAATATCAATGGGCGTTGACAAAAAAAAAATTAATAATAACACGGATTGAAGTTGGTTAAAAATATTAATGGAAGTTGGCGAATTAGAAAATAACAGGGATGGAAGTTGGTTAAAAATATGAATGGAAGTTGGCAGATTTGTAAATCGACTTTGGTTAAAATTAAGAACAGAAGTTAGTGAAAAAAGAAATGATCTAGGATGGAGGTTTTTGGGACAAGAATTATTAGAGTTGGAAATTGTAAAAAGGAAGTAAATAGATTGAATTTGGTATGGATGGAAGTTTGGAAATGATAAATATTATAAAGAAAATGGAATTAATTGCTAAGTAAATAAATATGGCCAGAGGTTAGTAAACAATAAATAAATTGGGTTGTAATTTAGTAAAAAAAAAAAAAAAAAGAATGAAATGTATTCCTAACTAAACAATCAGGAATTGAGTTTCTATCAAATAAATGTAGATAAAAGTTGTTTTTAATAAAGAGAATAGGGTTCGGAAATTAAACTGAAAAAGGTATGCCATTTGTTAAAATAAACATTGATGACAGTTACTTATGATAAATAATGACTTAATCTGAAATAAGTTAACTGTGAAAATTGGCAAAAAAAAAAAAAAATTATAGACACTGCAGTAAATGGAAGTAATGAAACGAGATGTAAATAAATAAATTTATGATGATTGGACTCAGTGGAAATATATCATCAGTGATAAAAGTCATGAAGTGAGGTTTGAATGTATTTTTTCGAAGTTAGCATAAAAAGATGATACTGAACTCGTAAAGGTGAAAATGTTTTTCACATTATCAACATTAAAAAAATTGAAAAGACAAGACTGTACTTACAAGTGAAAATGTTTTTCACATTATCAACACAAAAAATGTGAAAAGAACAAGACTGTATTTAAGTAGCACTGTTGGAAATTTGGAAGTAAAATATAATATATTTATTCGTCAAATTATTAACACGAAATGCAAATAGTAATATAAAATAAATAACTGACAGAAACAGTTAAACAAATATTGAAAATTTATAAATAAAACTCATGGGTTAGAAAAATCTTAAAAGAAATTGAACTTCATTGTTATAGTTGCAAAAAATTCTAAAATTATTTTTTAAAAAGTTTTCTGCATGAATTATTATTATTATTATTATTATTATTATTATTATTATTATTATTATTATTATTATTATTATTATTATTATTATTATTATTATTATTATTATTATTGCACTGGCAAACAGAGACTGTCATGTAGGAACTGATCAAGAAAATTAAAATAACAGAGAGAAATTCACGCACTTAAAGCTGTGACCAGATATACATTAAGATATTGTTCTCTCTATCTAGCACATGTGAAAATAAAAATATATATTCAAATATAAATGGAAAACAATGTATGAACCTGTGTAAGTACAATGTATGGTGAGGTACAGTAAACAAAACAACCCATTTCATTCTTGCAAGATTATTATAAACACAAATATCCAAAGATTTTTGGTAGAAATTATTTTATTTTACTTTGCCAGTGATAAAAGGCTACGTTTTTACGTACATCACAATTAAAGTTTGCAATAAAATCTGCAAAGTTTGTTCTTGTTGTAAATTTCAGCAATAAAATCTCCAATTTGTTCTTGATGCATATTTCAGCAATAAAATCTCCTAGTTTTGTTCTTGATGTATATTTCAGCATTAAAATCTCCAGAGATGTGCTCAGTGTGCACATTTATCAAATAATCTAAAAGATAAGTTAAAGGAATGATTTGGCTGTTTGTACAGTTACAGAATGAAAGAGAAGTAAAATTTAGTACTTTAATTCCTTGTCCATTCAAAACTTGGGACAAGAAAAATTAATAACCCATCTCAGGCGAGGTTCCCTGTTCTTTGTAGCCAATACCTTTGAATAAAAACATTACTACCCTAACACTATTCTTCTTGCATTTTACTACATTGTTTTCTATTTATCTATTTATTAATTAATTTGTATTTTTTTTAATAAGTGGGATCTCTTCTTTCTGTATTTCCCTTTACTTCCTCTTACTTCTTCCTAACGAACATCATATTCTTTGGAAGCTTGAATTTCAAGTCAATGGCCCCTGTGGGCTTGTTCCACATGAATAGGTTTCATCTACTGAACAATAACAATAAAAGGATTAAAAAAGACACATTATCCTTCTAATATCACCCCCCAAAAAAAAAAAACTCCCCAAACTCCCAGAACTTCGCTCGACGATCAGACACAAGAGGAAGGCCTGTCCAAATTCAAAACAGGAGCTTTTAGTGTTAATTACTTAGAAACCTTATCCATGCATTAATCTGTTTACATCAGAACATGGACTCCTGGCGATTTGCTTTTGCATTCTGTTTTAACTTCAATCTACTAGTTGCATATCAAACAATAACAGAACGCCCGAAGTTCTTCTGCTCTCGTTCTGGAAAGGTGAGGTGTGTTTGTGTGTGCGTGTGCTGTTTGTGTGATGGGAGCCGGGGTGGGGTAGGGGAGGAATAGGAGGAGTAAGGGGTGTAAGGATGGGGTTCTGGAAGTGGAAAAGGGGGTGTGGAGAGGTTAAGTATCTCCTCCCACTTTATCACTAGATGAAAATGAAGACAGAATCAATAGCTAAACAGGAAAAACCAAACTGGCGTTGTGAAAACTGTGGTGGACGACGATGCCTATTCCCCAAACGCTGGCAACGAGTTGCTTGAAGTGAGAGAGAGAGAGAGAGAGAGAGAGAGAGAGAGAGAGAGAGAGAGATGGAGAGTGAGACAGAGTTTGTCCGGAAGACCGTGAGTTTGAGTTTATTGCGAAATGATTAATAGTTTTGAGTTGAATATTACAGACGGTGGCTTAGCGCATTATGATGCCGCTTGCTAAGGTATAAAAGGGGCTTTAGCGTCAGGAGTGCAGCAAGACCTCTCGACGGACGACAAGGTCCCGTCTCCCATGTAATCACTGGGAGATAATGACCCTTCCATAGACTACCAGCTAAACGCGGGCAATGCCACTTCCAGATCAAAGTCTCTCCGAAGTATATCCTCGAAGTAATTGCCTTAAAACCTAGCCGATATTAATCAGTTTGACAACACGTCAAAGCTTTCGTTTTCACCGGGGCAATTATGTCAGGCGGGTCTGAGAGAGAGAGAGAGAGAGAGAGAGAGAGAGAGAGAGAGAGAGAGAGAGAGAGAGAGCGCACGGCCGGATTTTCATCGATAAAACGCGAAAGTTCGGCTCCCGATGATGCTTACACCTTGCAGGATCACATACACATACACACACACACACGTCAGAAGTGAAGGACCTGGTTCTAATGACCGTCGGGGATATCTAAGCCTGCTTAGCTCAATCTCAAGATGGCGTCGTCGTTTTCTCTGAGGCCGGATCGCGGAGGCTAAGGAATCTTACGTCAGCATCTTTATAATCCGGATCACAGAGGCTAAGAAATCTTCTTACATCAGCATCTTGACGACCCGGATCACAGAGGCTATGGAATCTTACGTCAGCATTTTGATGATCCGGATTACAGAGGCTAAGGAATCTTATGTCAGCATTTTGACGATCCGGATCACAGAGGCTAAGGAATTACGATCCGGATCACAGAGGCTATGGAGTCTTACATCAGCATTTTGACGATCCGGATCACAGAGGCTGAGAAATCTTAAATCAGCATCTTTACAATCCGGATCACAAAGGCAAAGGAATCTTACATCAGCATTTTGACGATCCGGATCACAGAGGCTAAGGAATCTTACACCAGCATCTTTACGATCCGGATCACATAGGTTAAGGATCTTACATCAGCATCTTGACGATCCGGATCACAGAGGCTACGGAATCTTACATCATCATCTTTACGATATAACTCCCATTTCTAGCGATATATTCCATTATCTTACGCAAAACGATATATGTTAACATTGAGCTTTTCGTGATATATCTGAAGCATAATGTTTAATTGTCGAAAGAAATTTACAGTTTTCGTCAATAATGAAAAACAAAAATACAGAAATAAGGAAATGAATTAACAAACAGTCGCAGTCCATTTCACTGTTAAAAGCAAGCAAATTTTTTCCATATGACTATTAATGCAATTTCAAAAATTTTTAAAAATCAGAAAATTTTTTCATATGAATATTAATGAAATTTCAAAAATTTTAAAAATCAGATTACGTCACTTAAAACTAATTATCCTCAGAGCCCACTAACTCTTAAATTCAAGAGAATAAAAACTGCATCAACTCAAGAGAACTGCCGACTCCAAAAAAGAAACGCAATCCCACAAACCGTTTCTAAAAAAACAAACTCAGAGTAAAAAAAAAAAAATTACGTCCAGATCTCACTCAAGCAACAGCCCTTGCCGACTGGCCATCGACTTCAAAGGAGGGTGCGGGAAAGAGGACCGTTTAAAACCTGTCCTAACTAACGGCAGAGCCTCAAATAATATCTGGCCGAATAAAAAAAAAATATATATCCTGATCTAAAATAAACCTCAAGAACCATCAACCGACGCCGCTTTTCCATGGACCTGCACAGATAATCAACAACCAGGAGATGGAGGCACGAAAAGTGGCCGGTTCACCAACGTCTCCTTCTGCTGCTGCTATTACATTTACAAACAGATACTGGAAGAGGGAAAAAAAAAGAACCCAAAAAGAGAGAGAGAGAGAGAGAGAGAGAGAGAGAGAGAGAGAGAGAAAATGCAACTGCACTCTTTAACATTGTCTGATGGAAAACCTTGACTATGGGCTTTAGAGAACCCGTTGATGTTCTTTTAGGGACCTGGTGGGGAGGTGGGGTGTGGTGGGGAGGAAAGAGAGAGAGATATAGAGAGAGGGAAGGGGGTTGGAAATTGGGTGGGCAAAATCGGGTTTGGGATGGAAGAAGGGAAAAAGGGGTGAGGGTGGGAGGTGGGGGGGGGTTGGGGGTGCGAAAGTTGTTGAGCAAGGTTTTAAGCTCTGGTCTATCAGGGTACCGGGGATTACACTCAGTGCTTTAGGAGGAACCGGCCGGACACAGAAAGATAGAATGAGAGAGAGAGAGAGAGAGAGAGAGAGAGAGAGAGAGAGAGAGAGAGAGAGAGAGAGAGAGGAGGCCTGACCAAAAGCATTCAGAAAGGTCTTCCTCTTCCTTTTCCTTTTCCTGTTCCTCCTCCTCCTCCTCCTCCTCTCCTCCTCCTCCTCCTCCTCCTCCTCCTCCTCCTCCTCCTCCTCCTCCTCCTCCTCCTTATTCTTCTTCTTCTTCTTCTTCTTCTTCTTCTTCTTCTTCTTCTTCTTCTTCTTACTGCGATCTGCAGTCCTAGCCCACGGCGGCCTGCAGAACGCAAAAATCCAACGAAGTGCAACGGATTGCTAAAGATTCTAGTCTATTATAAATAATAAGACAAAAGACTTTCCTTTTGCTCTCTCCGGTCAGAAAAAGCCAAAAGACAGTCCTTAGGATTAGGGGATAAGTTGCATCTGTCTATACCTCTAATGAGGGTCTCAGCAAACACTTCGAATGGCGTTGTTCACACTGACTTATTCGAACTAAGGAATATTATTTCGCAGCAGATAGTAGTATGGGTTTTGCTTATTAAAATTCAATACCATATTGCAATAACTGTGTAATCGTAAATAAGCCTTATGCGTGTAGTATCATTTTATCATATATATATATATATATATATATATATATATATATATATATATATATATATATATATATATATATAAATTTATACATATATATATGGATATGTATATATGTGTATATATAAATTATAAAATATATATATATATATATATATATATATATATATATATATATATATATATATATATATATATATATATATATATATATATATATGTGTGTGTGTGTGTCACAAAAAGTCTTAAAGTAAATAATATTTGCCTATTAATCACGAAGACTAAATTATACTTTCTTGCTCCCAAAATAACATGTAAGCATTCCCCAAGTTACCTTTTCAGTCTAAAAGGGAATACCAGTAATAAAATGAGTTGGAAAAATGTAGTATTCAAGAAATATTAGAAATATTCATGACCAATTATCATCAAACTAAGATAACACTTTCCAAGAAAAATGTATCACTACCCTAATCCTATTTTTCTTGTATTTTAATTTTTTTTATCTATTTACCAATTTACCAATTTATTTTTTTCTTTTATTAATAAGTGGGATCTCTTCTTTCTAACATTTCCTTTACTTCCTCTTACTTCTTCCTAATGAACACCTTAATATTCTTTGGAAGCTTGAATTTCAAGTCAATGGCCCCTTTGGTGGGCTTGTTCCATATGAACAGGTTTCATCTACTAAATAATAATAATAATAATTAATAATAACAATAGTAATAATTCTACAACAGTTTTCGTTAACAACTTCATCACCGATTAACACCTGCAGTAAAAACAAGAAATGAGCCGCAATAACAACAAATGAAAATATTTACAAATTATATTAAGTCAGAGAGATAATTATGTTGACTGCGTCGCCCGGTATATAAATCTACAATATGACTTTCATAATAATTAATAATAATTACAAGTGCTCCACAACATCAGTGGAAAAAACAGCAGAATAAGCACAAAGCGAGAAAAAAAAAAAAAAAGATAGTATTTACAAGCAATGCTTTAAACTCTCTCTCTCTCTCTCTCTCTCTCTCTCTCTCTCTCTCTCTCTCTCTCTCTCTCTCTCTCTCTCTCTGTATAAATGATAAATGAGAAAGTGGATAAAGACACAAGATAAAAAAAGTTAAGGATAAGATCATAATTATTAATTATTATGAATAAAAGTTTAAGGACGCCCGTGATACTATTGACAGTGTCGTCAATCACTGCATATTAATGATGTACTTCTGTGCTTTAACCTTTGTTGATTTGTCAACAGTATTTTATTCTTATCTAAATATTCCTCTCTTTATTTTGTCTAATTTTTATTCCTTTTCATATACTGGAATATTATTCTCTGGAAACTTACACGGTACATTGACGGTTATATGAGCTTGTCCAATATGAATAACCGCCCATATTCAATAATAATATAATAATAATAATAATAATAATAATAATAATAATAATAATAATAATAATAATAATAATAATTCAAGGAAAGCCTTAGTCTAGAGTGCTCGATACTTAGTGCTTTCGTTCACCTGCATGTACTGACAACGATAATTATAATTTAAGTGATAATCATAATTTAAGTGAATTAAACAATTTCATTTTCACCACAGTAATGGGGCGCGCTCTCAACAGAAATGAATGACTGTAAAAATAAAAAAAAGGAAGATCTATTTCAAGTAAAAGAAATTACATTTTCAAGTGTAAAAGATTTTACATTTTACAATTGTAATTTTGCTGTACACTTCAATTTACAGTTTTACAAACCACAGGCGCTTGGTGTTTTACAAGAATGGGTGTTTTTTTTTTTTAATTAAGGTAGGTTTATGTAGTATCTGAAATGAATATTTAATAGATATTTATGTGTTGGATGAGTTTTTAAAAAGCAAGGAAGGATGTTTTCAAATGTTTACAATTTATCATTCGATAAATGTATATGTATGAATTTACAGTTCAACGGATACGGATAAATGCAAAACACAGACATAATCTGTATGTAGCGTATATATATATATATATATATATATATATATATATATATATATATATATATATATATATATATATATATATATTATATATATATATATATACATATTACACACATAATATATATACATATATATATATAGTATATGTAATTATAAAAAATCCAACAAGAGAAAAACATACATAATTTTTTTTAAAACATAAACCAAAACTCAAAACACAACGCAAGCCACCTTGAGAAAAAGAAAGAGAAAGAGGAAAAAATAATGAACGCAACAAAAGAAACTAAAAATAAAACTGACTAATAACAATAAAAAAAAGAAAAACTAGTTTAAAATATCAATTAGGCTCGGGGCCTTGTTGCCAGGAAGCATTCATTTACCGACGGGGGAAAACCTTGCGCTGCTTTTGCAGGAGCCTCGCCGTGGTGCTTGCCAGTGCTTGTGTGTGTGTGTCCTCGTGACGTCACAATCAAAGAGTGCATAAAGGACGCGTTTTACCTTACCACACAGGAAATGGGGTTACTGGGAACGAAAGAGAAAGGGAGGGGAGGGAGGGAGGGAAGGAGGTAGGAGCGGGGAGGAGGAGGAGGAAAGAAGAGTGACGTCACGGAAGGTGAGGAAGTGAGGAAAAATTTCAGGAGAGGAAATAAAAAGAAATAATAAGATTAAGAAATGCGATGTGAGAAAAATGTGGAGGAAAGAAGAGTGACATTACGGAAGGTGAGGAAAGAAGGCGAGGAAGTGAGGAAAAAATCAGTAAGTTCGGAGGGAGAGAAAATAAAAAAAAAATAAAATTTAATGAGGTTAAGAAGTGCGATGTGAGAAAACTGTGGAGGAAAGACTGTGTGAGATTTGAGGAAAAAGTGGGAAGGTAGGAGAGGGGAGGAAAGAATAGTGACGTCACGGAAGGTGAGGAAAAAATTAATTAAGTTCAGAGAGATGAAATAGAAAAAAAAAAGTAATATTGTTAAAAAGTCGGGATGTGAGAAGACTGTTGAGGAAAGAATTTGTGAGAAGTGAGGAAAAGTGAGAGGAAAGAAAGTGTGAGGAGTGAGGGAAAAGTGTGAAGAAACGTGAATGAGAAAAAACACCGATACAAAAGTGTGTGATAAGTGAGGAAAAATGAGATGGGAAATGAGGAAAAATAAAGATGTCTGGAGCTAAGAAGTGAGGAAAATAAAAGGTAAAAGTCTGGTAGGAGGAGGTGTGAGGGAACAGAAAAGTGAGGAAGTGGGAGGTAAGGAAAAAACACAGAGAGAGAGAGAGAGAGAGAGAGAGAGAGAGAGAGAGAGAGCAATTTTAACTAAAAATACATAAAGATGAAAAACAGAGTTCCATTGCATCTCTAACAAAAAAAACACTAAATGAGCCTCAAGTAAAACCTATCCCAAAAAATAACCAAAGCGTCGACTCGTCCTACAAATATCAAATAGTAAAAAAAAAAAAAAGAATAATTTACGCCGTTACAACTCATTCACAAAAGCCAGCGTATAATTACGGCGATTCTAATTCATCAAACACATTCATTTTCGGTCAATGCGGTTTGCAATGGCTCATTACATTTAAATACATGTGAGACAACGCTTGACATAATAGGTTATCCTTTCTCTCTCTCTCTCTCTCTCTCTCTCTCTCTCTCTCTCTCTCTCTCTCTCTCTCTCTCTCTCTCAATATTAGCACTCTTAAATTGCGATAACTTTTTATCTTTTAAACAAACCTGTTTCAGGAAAATTAGCGCAGAATATATAAAATTAGTTGTGAAAAATATTTATTCATCAAAAAATATTTTCAAAACTGAATAATGGTTAATGTTAAAATGCGTAAAAAGAAACAAAGCTAAAACCATACGAAAGATGAAGAGAAAAAGGACGATAATAAAAAATTTAAAGAAAAAATAAATACAAATATATCAATCAAATTTCCACTACTAAAAATGACTGCAAAAAATGAGACGATTTAAAATAAAAACATCACAAAAACAAAACGGTAGAGTAAATAAAGGCCCATTAAAACTCCAAAGGCACAAGAGAGAGAGAGAGAGAGAGAGAGAGAGAGAGAGAGAGAGCACACACAAAAGCCGCCCTTATCCTAAAATCAAGCAGGAAATGGCATCCGAAAATGCCCAAATGCATCATTACCGTCAGCATTGTTCGGCATCAAAGAATTTACCGAGATGATGAAAGAGGAAAAATGATTTCTCTCTCTCTCTCTCTCTCTCTCTCTCTCTCTCTCTCTCTCACTTCAGCGCTGGGCCTTCCTTTCTCTCTTCACGAAGTAAGATGAAATCTCTCTCACATTCTCTCTCACACACAAACACACTTAAGCACTGAGTGCAGCCGATCCGTAAAGGAAAACAAAAATTTAATGATTCTCTCTCTCTCTCTCTCTCTCTCTCTCTCTCTCTCTCTCTCTCTCTCTCTCTCTCTTCCCGTTTCATAAAGCCCCGAAGTAATGAGCTTGTTGATGCTCATACGCACGAGATAAAAAAAAATAGACGAAAAAAAAAAAAAGAGAAAAGGTTCACACAGACATCCACACAAGCTTGGAGGAGCGGTGCCGATTTTGGAAACAAACAAATGAATGGACTTGATTAACCTCATTCCTTGATATGCAAAAATTGGTGGCCACTTTTGAAAGGGGGGGAGGGGGAAGGCAGAGGAGGGGGAGAGTTAAGGGGGGCGGGTTTGGAGGAAGAGGAGGATGTTTAAAGGGTAGCTAACGACGTGTGTATTATTTCGTTTAAAGTTTCCCCGGCGAACGAACGAACAACAATTGGCCGTATCTCGGTCATTATTGTATCGGCCGATGCCATTCATAAAATTTCGCGCTGAATGATTGCTTGCTTACGCGCGCGCACGCACACACATACATATATATGAAAATATATATATATACATATATGTATATTATATATATATATATATATATATATATATATATATATATATATATATATATATATATATATATATATATATATATATATATATATATATATATATATATATATATATATATAACATATACATTTCTTTCCTCTGTACAAAGGTATATCAGAGAAATTCAGCGTATTGTGACACGACACTAAAAAGTGTCTTTAAACAGAGCTAAAAAACATCTCAATGACCCGATATTTTATTCTTTATTCTTCTTCTTCTTCTTCTTCTTCCCCAGAACCTCAGGACCAATATGACGTATTAAAGGTGAAAACGAGGATTTATGTGAAAGGCAAACGAGCCGAGATTTTCATTCACGCATTGAATGCAGTCCACAGAGAGAGAGAGAGAGAGAGAGAGAGAGAGAGCTCTAAAGTTTGCGCTTCATATTTAAAATTTTGTTATCAGATGCAAATGAGAGATATATACGCAGAGTGTCACATTCCTGAATTATGTCCGCGTTTACAAACAAGTTTAATCTCTGTAGTCACATCAAATAAGTAAATAAAGAATTTTCATTGATAATGTTTGTTCACCAGCGATGCCGAGGTCCGACGCAGAATTAAAAAAAAAGGAACGGAACAAGTGAAAATAAGATACAAGGAACAAAACGGTAAAATATTTATCGCTCAGCGTCGTAAACAGCTGAATTCCGCTGGCGTTAGACGAGGAAAAACAAAAAAAAACAATTAAGAATATCGCAGCCATTGAACTCCGACGCCGGACTCTTCAAGAGAGTTGAATGGGGTTGAAAATACAAGACACGGCAATTGAAGAAAGCTCGCCGTGAGATCGTCGGCAAGCGCTAAATCTCCTTGCTCTTCTACGAAGGAGAAAATGCAAGAAGAACGTCAATAAATAGGATAAAAAGAGGCTACAATACACCTCAAGAACGTCTACCGGCAAATGCTACTGCAGCCTGACTTGGTCGGAGCACACCAGCCACCGGTACGAAGCAGCACTAGCGCGCAGGATATTCTCCTTCGGCAAAACATCCTTCGTGCCTCTAATCTCCTTCGTTGAGGACTCCGACGAAGCATCGGCACGACGGGACGCTTTTTACGAAAAGTGGTGAAGAAGTGAATCGCAATTTGAAGGGCAACTTTAAAAGATATGTGAAATGCATCGGCCAGACGGCGATGTGTGACAACGGAGTCCAGCAACCCGAGTTGACGACAGGAGAATCAGCCGAGTGACAGAATTGAAAAACGATTGAAGACATATATACAAAATTGATAATGCTAAAATCAAGCAAGCTAATAAATGGGGCAAGCCATCAAGAAAGCAAGACATGATTAAATAAATAATTAAATAAAT
>NC_089786.1:7305000-7312500 GCF_040412425.1 Macrobrachium rosenbergii | reverse complement strand
TATTACAATCCTGAACTCCAGATGATATTTAGAAAAAGACAATATTACAATCCTCAACTCCAGATGATATTAAACAAAAAGACAATATTACAATCCTGAACTCCAGATGATATTTAGAAAAAGACAATATTACAATCCGGAACACCAAATGAAAAAAAAAAAAATACATTATCGCAATCCTTAACTCCATATTAAAATAAAAAGATAAATTCGCAATCCCCAGCTCCATACTAAATGAAAAACGAGACAAAACTGCAATTCCGAATTCTACAAATTAAAAAAAAGAAAAGAAAATCAGTATCTTAAACTGTACTTAAAAAAAAAAACAAGTTTAAGTCGCAACCCTGAACTCCACACAAAACTACAATGCCGAATTCTGCCTAAATTAGAAAAAAAAATCTACAATCAAAACACGCCACATCAAATGAGAAATGTGACGAAAACGCAATCCTGAAATTCACATGAACGGAGACGAAAAACACACAATCCTGAACCTCTCATGAAAAATGAAAGTAATACGCAAAAGCAGTCGTTAACGGTACATTAAATCATAAAACCTGACGTATGATTTAATCATTATTTGGCGTGTCATTTTCCGTGGTCGTTTCCACCTTAGAAGGTTAAGTGTTTAAGCAGACATAACTGTAAACTGGAGATAGAAAAATGTTAAAGATATAATAATAATAATAATAATAATAATAATAATAATAATAATAATAATAAGAAGAAGAAGAAGAAGAAGAAGAAGAAGAAGAAGAAGAAGAAGAAGAAGAAGAAGAAGAAGAAGAAGAAGAAGAAGAAGAAGAAGAATGTTAAGCAAACTTAATTGTCATCTGAATATAGAATGTAAGTAATAATAATAATAATAATAATAATAATAATAATAATAATAATAATAATAATAATAATAATAATAACAAAGATAAGAGAAGCAGAAGGTATAGCAGCCTTGAATCATAAACCGAGAGTAATAATAGTAAGCATAACAGCTGCTTCAATAACAGCAGCAGCAGCAGCGGCGGCAATAATAGTAGTAGTAATAAAAGCAGTAACAGCAGCAATAGTGAAAGTAATAATAAGAATACATCTGCTCCTATCAACGCGAGAGACGCAGTATACGGTGGCAGGCAGGAGAGAGAGAGAGAGAGAGAGAGAGAGAGAGAGAGAGAGAGAGAGAGAGAGAGAGAGAGAGAGAGAATTTTCCCACACAACCTGTCTTATGAAAAGAAGAATTGTATTGAGAGGTTACTTCGCGTATGGCTGTAAGAGGGGAAAGGTCCAGAGAGAGAGAGAGAGAGAGAGAGAGAGAGAGAGAGAGAGAGAGAGAGAGAGAGAGAGGAAAAAACAGGTTCATTGGGTTAGTGTCCAGATCAGAATGCACTGCACGTTGAAGATGAAACTTTATTCTCGAGGCGCAAGGAAGTAAGGACACAAAAATGTTTATAGTTCAACCATCTAACTGAAATATAGAAGACACAAACACACACACATATAAATAAATAAATATATATATATATATATATATATATATATATATATATATATATATATATATATATATATATATATATATATACATATATACTGCATAGTACTACAACATACAAATTTTTATATAGTATACTCCACACGCAAATGCAAATAGGTTAATAAACATTGCACATTTTACCGTACATATCAAAAATCATATACATTCATACAAATATCAGCAATAAAACGCTCACATACACACACCAAGAAAAATAGAGGTTTATTTTAAAATTGGACAAATAACCCATTTAGCTCCAAAATAAAAATTAACTTTTCCCACAGTGACCAATACACTTGATGCGATTTTTTCAGGATTGGCAAATTACAATTTTGGCCCAAAATTTTACATTTTCTAAAATATTTTCTTTCGTGAAAAATCTTTTTAAATATCCTACGATTTTAATGCCATAGATAGGAGCGCATGTGCAATAGAAACACGCACACACACATATGCGTATGCATGTTATATATATATATATATATATATATATATATATATATATATATATATATATATATATATATATATATATATATATATATATATATATATATATTTATATATTTATATATTTATATATATACATATATATATATATATATATATATATATATATATATATACATATATATATATATACATATATATATATATATATATATATATATATATATATATATATAATTCTATATTAATAAATGTGTATATACATTATATATATATATATATATATATATATATATATATATATATATATATATATATATTAATAAATGTGTATATACATATATATATATATATATATATATAGCTTATATATATATATATATACATATATATATATATATATATATAGCGACAACACTTGTGTTTTTATGTAATCTTTAGCGACAATTTTTTATGTTCACATAAATGGATCCCTTTAAAATGACCAACAAATATTAAAATATACAGAACACAGACAGCCATATTAGCGACTGTTTTATCATAATATCATCACCATTTAAACTATATGACAAACAGCTTTACAGTTATTATTATTATTATTATTATTATTATTATTATTATTATTATTATTATTATTATTATATTTATGTACTCAAACCTTCCATTAGTGTAAAATGAATGTGAAAATGAAACTGAAAAATACAGAAATAGAGATAAACAAACACACACACACACACACACACACACACACACACATATATATATATATATATATATATATATATATATATATATATATATATATATATATATATATATATATATATATATATATATATATATATATATATATATATATATATATATATATAATTTCTTACGTTGAAAAACAAAATACTTAGGCCACACACGTGAGAATACTATGACGACAACCAATATCTCATCGACCAAATATCTCACAACCTCACAAAGTATCTCCTATCTCCATCCTACTCAACCTCCTCTACCTCAAAGGAATAGCTCCTAACTCCATCCACTCATAACCCCTCCACCTCATTCATATCTCCTAGCCTCCTCTGCCAACATCTTCAAACCTCCTTTACCAATATCCCCAATATCCCCTACTACAGGGACTTACTAACCCCATGCTGTTTAAACTCCTTAACCTCAAATTTGGCCTATCCTCCACAGACCCCATCCTCACTAAACACCTCAACCTCAGAGACATCAATTAACCCTATCCTATCTAAACACCTCAGCCTCAGATACATCAACTAACCCCATCCTCTCTAAACACCTCAACCTCAGAGACATCAATTAACCCCATCCCTCTCTAAACACCTCAAACCCAAAGGCACCAATTCATTTCATCCCCTCTAAACACGTCATCCTCTGGCACTAACTAACATCCTCTCTAAACACCTTAACCCCAAAAGCACCAAATAACCCCATTCTCTCTAAACACCTCAACCTCAGAGACATCATTTAACCCCATCCTCTCTAAACACCTCAACCTAAAAAGAACCAACTAACCCCATCCTCTCTAAACAACTCAACCTCAGAGACATCAATTAACCCCATCCTCTCTAAACACCTCAACCTCAAAAGAACCAACTAACCCCATCCTCTCTAAACACCTCAACCTCAGAGACATCAATTAACCCCACCCTCTCTAAACACCTCAACCTAAAAATAACCAACTAACCCCATCCTCTCCAAACAACTCAACCTCAGAGACATCAATTAACCCCATCCTCTCTAAACACCTCAACCTCAAAAGAACCAACTAACCCCATCCTCTCTAAACAACTCAACCTCAGAGACATCAATTAACCCTATCATCTCTAAACACCTCAACCTCAAAAGAACCAACTAACCCCATCCTCTCAAAACAACTCAACCTCAGAGATATTAATTAACCCCATCCTCTCTAAACACCTCAATCTAAAAAGAACCAACTAACCCCATCCTCTCTAAACAACTCAACCTCAGAGACATCAATTAACCCCATCCTCTCTAAACACCTCAACCTAAAAAGAACCAACTAACCCCATCCTCTCTAAACACCTCAATCTAAAAAGAACCAACTAACCCCATCCTCTCTAAACAACTCAACCTCAGAGACATCAATTAACCCCATCCTCTCTAAACAACTCAACCTCAGAGACATCAATTAACCCCATCCTCTCTAAACATCTCAACCTCAAAAGAACCAACTAACCCCATCCTCTCTAAACACCTCAACCTCAGAAGCACCAACTAACCCCATCCTCTGCATAATCCTCAACCTCAAGGACGCCTGTTAACCCCATCCTCTCTAGACACCTCAACATCTCCTCTCTAAAAATCCTAATAACCCTACCCACTACCACCCACACACATTATCACCCCTTCTCTCTGAACACCCACAGCTCACAGACATCTGCTAACCCCACCTTGTCTTAACCCCTCCACTTTCCATACATCCTCTTAAACCCCATTTCCAAACCACTCCCACTACGCAGACTCTCGCGTCTTAAAACATCTTACAAATGCTTATACGAGGATGATCAATGCTGTACATAACTCCACTGACCTTTATATAAATTAATTCTCTCTCTCTCTCTCTCTCTCTCTCTCTCTCTCTCTCTCTCTCTCTCTCTCTCTCTCTCTCTCTCCTACCCATCCCTCCCCTACCTACCTCCTACCCAAACGCCTATACCAGGATGATCAAAACTGAACTAAACTCATGTTGACCTTTATATAAATTGAACAACATTCCCCTCCCCTCCCCCCCATCCTTCCATCCCTCCCCTTCCCCTTCCCCTCTTCCAACTCCTTCTCTCTTCTTCCCTTCTTCCATCTAGTTCCCTACCCTTCCCCTTCACCTCTTCCAGCTTCTTCCCTCCCCTTCCCCTTCCATCTCCTTCCCTCCTTCCCCTCTTCCACATCCTTCCCTCCCCTTCCCCTTTTCCATCTCCTTCCCTCCCCTTCCCATCTTCCAACTCCTTCCCTCCCCTTCCCCCTTCCATCTCCTTCCTTCCCCTTCCCCTCTTCCAATTTCTTCCTTTTCCTTCCACTCTTCCATCACCCTCATCTTGCCCTCCACTTCCCCTTCCCCTTCCCCTCTTCCAATTTCTTCCTTCCCCTTCCCCTCTTCCATCACCCTCATCTTGCCCTCCACTTCCCCTTCCCCTTTCCCTCTTCCCCTCCCTTTTCTCTGCCCTTTCCATCTTCTAACACTCTCCTCTTGCCCTCCTCCTCCTCTTCTCCTTCCCTTCCCCTCCCCTCCCCTTCCCCTAACCCAAACCAAATTCCGCTGGCGGCGGGCGGCCAGTGGGCTTATCTGTTGAACACGTGAACATGAGCAGCCCGGGAAAGAGTGTCGGACATGCAGGCCCACATCACGAACACACAAACACAACAATAATCAAAGCGTCGACAAACACACTTCTGTCGACATTACGTTACATGATCCCGGATATCAGCGAATTCCTTGTCGCTAACCATCGCTTTGAATGGATACACACGTATACACCCTGACATGCCTCTCGCACTTAGGGATACGTAAACGAGGGCGCCCACACGAGCGCGCATGTGTGCACGTACGGTGCCCAGTGCCACACATACATACATACACGCATATACACAAACATACACACATGCACGGCTAGTCTGAAGTTGCACTGTAGTAATGAGTTTTATTAAAAGTGTCTGTTTGGTGTGATCTCTCTCTCTCTCTCTCTCTCTCTCTCTCTCTCTCTCTCTCTCTCTCTCTCGCTTGCTGTTCAGGTTTCAAAAGGTGTTTTTGTAAGTTTATTTCACATACTTCTCAAACTTATCCATTATAATAATATCAAACTTTACTGCAATAATTTCAAAGATTGTTTCTCTCTGAAGGAACATTTATCTCTATTGACATAAATGCGCATGAGTAAACATCACAGCCATTTTATTTTTATAAATTTCATTGACAAATGTTAGAGCCTTGACTTCATTCATAAAAAGACACAATCTGTAACGAAGCGTTCGTCTAATTACAAATAGTAAACAAGTTAAGCAAATACTTTATGTTTGGTACTGTCAAAAAGATCAAGAATTTAATCTAACAGTGGAAATACAAGTTGATCTATGACCTATGACCCATGACCTAGGGTATAAAGCATTAGGGACGTCTGTTTTCAATGTCTGGGACTGTTTCAGATCCTAGAATTTCTTATGAATGAGAGCATGAGAGCAGCAAAGAAATTGTACTTTGCTTTGGGAGTAGTTAATGTCCTAGAATTTCTTATGAATGAGGGCATGAAAGCAAAAAAGTAATTGTACTTTGCTTTGGGAGTGGGTAATTTCCTAGAATTTCTTATGAATGAGGGCATGAAAGCAAAAAAGTAATTGTACTTTGCTTTGGGAGTGGGTAATTTCCTAGAATTTCTTATGAATGAGGGCATGAAAGCAAAAAAGTAATTGTACTTTGCTTTGGGAGTGGGTAATTTCCTAGAATTTCTTATGAATGAGGGCATGAAAGCAAAAAAGTAATTGTACTTAGCTATGGGTATAGTTAATGCCCTAGAATATCTTATGAATGAGGGCATGTCAACAGCAAAGGAATTGTACTTTGCTTTGGGAGTAGTTAATGTCCTAGAATTTCTTATGAATGAGGTCATGAAGGCAGCAAAGGAATTGTATTCTTCTTTGGGAGTAATTTATGTCCTACAACTTTCCTATGACAGAGGGCATTAAAATAAAAAAAAAAAAAGTTTCCTAAGTTTAGGTATGGTCAGTATCCTTAGACTTCCATATTATAACAGAGGGTAATGGAATCTGCAAAGTCATTCCTTATTCTATCTCTGGGAATGACCATTTTCATAGAATTTCCTATGTCGTAGGATGTACAGTTGAAGATGACGTTCCGTTTTCTATGTTTCGTACTGATCACAGGCCGGGAATATAAAGGAGGTAATTGGAATTCCGTTTTCTATGTTTCGTACTACCATTCCTCACATAAAGAAAGCAACTCATGGGCGTATGTTATATTATTAAAAATCTAACTCGTAAAGTAACGTAAATGACTTTTATATGGCAAATTCAGTTAACAGATGAATAAAATTAATCCACAAATTGGAAATATTTCCTTTTACACCTAAATGGATAACAGTACATTTAATCTAAACAAAAATTATATATTTATTTATATATAAATATATATATATATATATATATAAATATATATATATATATATATATATATATATATATATACTATATATATATGACATATACATATATTATTATTATTATTATATTATTATTATTATTATTACTATTATTATTATTATTAGCAAAGATGCAACCGTGGTCAGAACAGCAGAATGCTATATACGTAATGACCTCAAATATATACACTAAAGTATATAAAGGAAATAAGATTGGTGAAATATGAAATGAAATTAAGAACATTGTCCTAATGATAACAAGTGAATTGTTATTAAGCTTTTTCAGAATTTATAGCATATGTTCAATCCTAATTTTCAGTAAGATATTTT
>NC_089786.1:7280000-7297500 GCF_040412425.1 Macrobrachium rosenbergii | reverse complement strand
TGAAATTCCAAAGAAATATATAATTCTCCTGAAAATTACGTAAACTGGAAGGCCGCCAGAAAGCACCTGCGCCCTGGGATACAAAAGAATTACCCATCCTTTCTCCACAAGATCCTCCAATTATATCCAAATCTAATGAACTCAAAAATCTCAAAAGAAAACTACTGCCATTTTCTGAAAAAAAAAGTCAATGAAATTTTCGCCCAGTCGATCCTCCAGCTATATAAACTGTCAATGAAGGCTGGGAGGGACGAGACTGGAAAAAGTGCATGTATACCAGTTCCTGGAAAGCCCGAGAAATAGCTGCAAACGACGACCTATACTCCCCAGAATGCAGATAAAGACCGCGCAGCGACAAACACCCTCTTGGGAGGAGAGGAATTTGCACCAGGGAATCGGGTACAAGCTTGAAACCAGAATAAGACTCGTCTTTGAACGCTCGGGGGAAATCGTGTATAAGGCGAGGACGGAGAGATAAATACACTGGACACTTTGTTTACAATAAAAAAAAAATATGTCAGTAGGAAGATGTGACCTTTATCATGATCGAACACTAATTTGAGTCCAGTGTAAAATATACACAAAAATTTCAGTAGGAAAATCTGACTTTAATCATGATCGAACAATAATTTCAGTCCAGTGTAAAATATATATAAAAAAAATTCAATAGGAAGATATGACCTTTATCATGATCAAACACTAATTTCAGTGCAGTGTAAACTATAAAAAAAAATCAGTAGGAAAATCTGACTTTAATCATGATTGAACATTAATTTCAGACCAACGTGAAATATACAAAAAGAAAAAATCTGTAGGAAAATCTGACATTCATGATCGAACATTCATTTTAGTCCAGTGTAAAATATACCAAAAAAATCAGTAAGAAATTATGACCTTAATCATGATCGAACACTACTTTCAGTTCAGTGTAAAATATATAAAAAAAAAAAACTCAGTAAGAAAATATGACCTTAATCATGATCGAGCACTAATTTCAGTCCAGTGTAATATATATATATATATATATATATATATATATATATATATATATATATATATATATATATATATATATATATATATATATATATATGTATATATATAAAATTCAGTATGAAAATCTGACCTTAATCATGATCGAACATTGATTTCAGTCCATGTAAAATATACAAAAAAAAAAAAAAATCCAGTAAGAAAATATGCCCTTGATCATGATCGAGTATAATTTCAGTCCAATGTAAAATGTAAAAAAAACAGTGGAAGTACAGCAGCAATTCTCAGATCATTTAAAATTAAGTTCTTTTTGGAATGATTTACCTATAAATTGGTGACAGATATATTTCAACAAATAACCTCCAGCATCAAGTAACTGACAGATAATTTGATCTGAAGAAAGAGATAAAAACATTAAACAGCAGTAAACCTGTGTATTCATATGGACAAGTACATACACTACGTAAAAAATAAAATGCTAGCAAGGGCTGGAAAAACAATAATTCATCGCTGAACTTTTCAATGCCTCCGGAATAGGCTTAGTAAAAAAAAAAAAGGCCACATTTTTTGGCAAATTTCCAACGCACCAAAATACGTGAAACGAAAGCCAGAAATTGAATGCCATGACCTCCGGCCTATGTGGCTTCCCAAGCATTGTTTTGCAATCAGAGATTAACAGAGGATTCAAAAGAAATGGATTTCTTTTCCTTTCAGCCACTAGATGTCACTGCTGATGTTCCGCGGCGTTTGTAATAACGCTAGTTCCTGCTTCTTTTTTTTTCTGACTCCAAGAGAGAGAGAGAGAGAGAGAGAGAGAGAGAGAGAGAGAGAGAGAGAGAGAGAGAGAGAGAGAGAGAGAGAGAGAGAGAGAGGGATTTCGAATTTAAGAATTCCCCACAAAAATTTTCTGTTTTTCTTTCGCCCGAAAAAGAAACATTTCGAATATAAGATTAAAAAAAAATTATTCAAATTTTACTTCTGTTTCGCCCACTAGATGTCAAAGAGGTTTCGTCAATTTATAAAAGGCACCAATTCGTTTGTATTTTATTCCAAATCAGACCAGAAATACTACGCTAAAATTTTCCAGTCTCCTCAGTTACTTAATGCTACTTAAAAAGAACAGGGATTCCTTTAAAATAAGCCCGAATTACGACATAAACTATAAAGAAGATTCAACAGAATAGTGTGTTCGTGTCTGAAAAAAGTGTGAATAAACAACAAACAAAATAAAATTAAATTAAATAAACATGTGAATAACAACAAGCATAAAATGAAATAAAAAAACACGCAAATGCCAATAGGTTCCATTTTATTTTAATAAAATTGTATTTTCCCCCAGACTGGCAGAGGAAGTACTTTAGTGTCTATTTAACGTCACCCAGCAAATGGAATTGTAGGACTACAGGTTTCTGTTCATCATGAACACACCCATCGACACTATTTAGGTATGTTCATAATTCATTGAGATACCACTTTCTGGTAACTCAAAAACCAGGTTAGGAAAAGCTGTTTATTTATCATGTGAATTGTTATTTATCAAGCATGTGCACTAATACTATCATTATTCATTCCCTGAATCTAACTTCTTAAAAAACCTATTTCTATGATGTCCGAAGTCAGTAAATCCATTGGCAACATTTTCAAAATTAATGTCTTTATTAGTCGCAGAGAGTAATTAATCCTTCTATCAATGAAAAATGTTTCATGTTTATTGATTTCATTCATTAAAATATCTTACTATATCTTTAACACCCTTCATCATCATCATCATCATAATGAAGATTATCAGAGTTTTTGTTTTGAGTTTGTTAATAAAATAAACTTATAACTGTCATTAGTCATCATATCTTTACTGTCGTTGTTAAACTCAGTTTGTTTTTAATAATAAGTTTGTTTTTGCTATCTTTGCAATCATTGCTATTTTTAGCTTTTTTTTAGTAATAAAAAGAAACATTTCATTACCATTAATAACCCCGTCCTATGGCTCTCCCTTTTCATAAACAAATACAACCCAACAACCTCAATTTACAACAAATTCGTGAAATTCTTTATTAATTTGTTTTAATCATGAAAAGAAAACATTTTATTACCAGTAGTAACCTCGTCCTATAACTCTCCCTTTTCACAAACAAATACGACCTAACAACCTCAAATTACAAAAGAAATTCCTGATATTCCAGAGAGAGAGCGAGAGAGAGAGAGAGAGAGAGAGAGAGCGAGGACGTCCGCAACGACTCACAATTCCTTGAACTTTTCGCAGGGAGGATTCACAACGACTGAGTCGAGCAGCTTTGAAGGGACAAAAGTCGCCCATCTCGACCAGAGGACGTTGCAAATGGCGTGATTTAGAAGACGGAATAAATTAGGAGGGATGAGGAAGAACAAAGACCCTGGAAAGCGGCTGATAGCCATTCATGAGGATTCCAGCCATAGGGAGGGGCTATGGAAAGCCAGCACCCACAACTGGAATGGGAAATGTGGAGAGGAGTCCACTGTGCACCCTCGGCTGGAATAGGGAGGGGATGGATGAAGTCCAAGTTACTATTCAGGACTGGAATAAGGATACATGAAGTCCAGCATGCACCACCACTTGAACACGGAGGGATAGATGAAGTCCAACCAGCATACATGGCTGGAATGTGTATAGGAAAAGTCCAGCCAATACCAACAGCTTCAACAGATAAAGTCCAACCAGGACTGAAATAATGATACATCAAGTCCATCAAACACCACCTACTTCAATATGAAAGGATGGGGGACTTCCAGACAGCACTAAAGGCTGGAATAATGATACAGACAAAGTCCAGCCAGTCCCCATAGTTTGACTAGGCAGGGACAGGCCAAGTCCAGCCACCAGCCATGCTTGGAATATGGCTACACGAAGTCCAACTAGCACCTATGGCTTGAGCATGAAAGGAAAAAATAAGTCCAGCCATGGAGGGATCTGAAAAGTCCAGCCAGCACCCACGAACGCAATAAGGCTAGTTAAAGTCCAGCCACAGCACCTATAGCTGGAACTGAGTTATGTGAAGTCCAGCCAGCATCCACAACTGGAACTGGGTTATGATAAGTCCAGTTAGCACCCACCACTGGAATTGAGTTATGAAAAGTCCAGCCAGCACCCACAACTTGAATTAGACTATGAAAAGTCCAGCCAGCACCCACAATTGGAATTAGGCTATGAAAAGTCCAGCCAGCACCCACAACTGGAATTAGGCTATGAAAAGTCCAGCAAGCATTCACGGTGCTTGATGTTAAGAAGTAAATGTTGATTTTCTTTGTCGAATGACAACCTAATTGTGATTAAAACTGAATGTTTGTGTTAAAAATAAATTGAGAATGGAAAACTCATAGGAAAAAGAATCAAATGATTTTGACCATAAAATATGTATTAATTTTATAAATCTGACATTTTAAAAAGAAGAATGGAATCTCGTGTTTTGATTTTCTTTTTTTGAGTCACAGGAAAAATAATCAACGATGATTTTCAGACCATAAAATATAGTATATAATTTTATATGATCTGACATTTGAAAAATAAAGTATAAAATAAGAAATTTTCAGTAACTAAAAAAACAGTTGATGCAAAATAACCTTTTTATAGCATCAGATAATCAACAAACTTTATTGCTAAATTCAAGAGATATCTAAAAGCGTCAAATTGAACTTAGTCTTAAAAATCCGAATCAAAAACCTCTTAACACTGAAAAGAAGAGGTACGTACACATTTCAAAAGACAAGAATCCCTGATGAACTTCGAGGTATGAAAGTTGAACGCGAAATCCGCACCTAAAATGACAAATTGAAACGGCTGCAGCCTTGAACAGAAACTTCTTGAGGAGAAGACCGCCGAGACATTCGGAATATTCAACGGAGGAAAGGAAATATAAATCTCTTTCATCAATTTCTTCTGGTTTCTTCAACTCTGGAGATACAAGAAACATGACAGAAGTTCGCTTCGCGTCAGTCCATGAAAAGACCTTCTGTATAAGACAAGAGCCGTGAAGTCTGGGATGAATACTGCAGTCATATCTATTCCGAAACGCTGTAAAAGAAAATAAAAATTCTCGCAGTGCATATTTATCAGCGTTCCCGGTCAAGGAGAGGAAGAAGACGATGAAGAAGAAGAATTTGAACAATTCTGGAGAGCTTCTTCGAAGGGAAAGACTATATAAAATTCCTTACATGGCATTAATTCTCGACGCTTTCTTGCTAGCATATTTATTTAAAATTGCACCTTCTCCTCAAAACGTACACACACAAACAAATATAGAGGAAAAGGTTAGGGAAAGATTAAATAACAAAAAGGTAAGATTAAATAATAATAATACACACACAAACATTTAGCTTTTACAGGAATAACAATATCAACAACGAAGATCCAATGGAGATTTTATATATATATATATATATATATATATATATATATATATATATATATATATATATATATATATATATATATATATATATATATATATATATATATATATATATATATATATATATATATATATTGAAATGACCTAATTTGTGTTGAATGACCTAATTTGTAAAACTTTGGGTCTATCTAAGACTTTGTTAATGCCTTGAAAGGAATGTTTTTTTTTTTTCCAATTCTAGCAATTAACTCAAAGAGACACAAGAAGTGATAATAAATCATATTGCAGAGATAGACGTCTGAAACTAAGAAAATGACAGCAGTTTTCACTACTGAAACAAGAATTCTTATTATTGTCAAGATAGTTTTTATTATTATTATTATTATTATTATTATTATTATTCAGAAGATGAGCCCTATCCATATGGAACAAGCCCACCACAGGGGCCACTGACTTGAAATTCAAGTTTCCAAAGAATATGGTGCCCATCAGAAAGAAGAGATCTCACTTATTAAAAAGAAAAAATAAATTAATAAATAGATAAATAGATAAAAATATATTACAATGCAAGGAGAATGGCATTGCATCTTCGTTTGAACATTTTTAGTTCCAATTCAAACAGGACAGCAATGACTACATGATGTTTATTGCAACATATACATCTGGCAGCAAAGTTCTAAACAATTCTTAACTTAAAATGTTTTTGAGTCAGAGCATTGGAATGTGCAACAAACTTATTAAATTTCAGTGCGAGAAAAATGTAATGCAACTGAAGATCCAAGCCTTATGAACTGTAGCTAAGGTCAAGCTAAATATATCAATAAGAAGTTACTTTCTAAAATATATATATATATCTTCAAGGGAATCCAGTGCTTTGCGAGCTGAGAATTCTACGAAACGTCCTGGAACATGGAATTCTGCAAAAGATGCCGCTGCCTACGAGTTTGCGGAATCACTGGGGATTTGTGAAAATAAGTGAAGTGCAAGATCCGTATTCTGCGAAATCTGTCACAGAGGCTTGCAATATTGTTAAGGGGTGTTGTAGGATAAACATACGCGTTACAAGGGTAAAAGGCCTCACTGAGCGGATGATACACAAGATTTCCATGATGTGTGCATTAGCAGGTGAGAATTTCTCTATGTATGTTTGCACCGAAGGATTTCGCGACACAAGAATGATAAGATTCTGAAAACACCGACTTCGGAGTTTGGGATCTTATGAAATTAGATGCTGACATGAAAACTACAAAAAAAAAAAGAATGCTGAGTAAGATACATTATTATTATTATTATTATTATTATTATTATTATTATTATTATTATTATTATTATTATTCAGAAGTTGAATCCAGTTCCATGTTGAATCCCACTCGTATGGAACAATCCCACAGGGGCCACTAACTTGAAATTCAGGCTTCAAAAGAATATGATATTCATTAGGAAGTAGAGAAGGTAAAGGGAAATACACAGAGAAGAGATCTCACTCCTTAAAAATAAAAAAAAACAATCAATAAATCAACAAATAGCTAAAAATGTATTAAAATGCAAGGAGAATAACGTTAGGGTAGTAACGCATTGCATCTTCCTTTGAACTTTTGAAATACAAATAAAGAAATCTAAGATTTTGTGTCACTGGTTTCATGCGAGAAATATCGATTAGTTTTGAACTTATCCCATTATAAATCTATTTGAGACTATATTTTAATGAATTCTGTTTTAGGAGACAAACTATGGCGACAAAATGTGGTTAATTCTTAATCTTAGGGGAATTCGATGATAAAGATTCCGCGAATATTTTAAAAATTATGAATCTAATAAAATCGTTCATATAAAACGTCAATGAGGCATTTGTTTATGGTTAAGAAATCCTCAAAACTAGCTTTGAAATTTGATAGAATATAAGTTGAATTGAATTGAATACAGAATTTAGACCAAAGGCCAAGCACTGGGACCTATGAGGTCATTCAGAGCTGAATTGGAAATTGACAGTAAAAGGTTTGAAAGGTGTAACAGGAGTGAAACCTCGCAGTCGCACTATGAATCAATTGTTTGGAGAGGCTGGAAAGTAAGATGGGAGAGAGAATATGAAAAGAGGTACAGTCAAAGGAACGAAAAGGGTTGCAGCTGGGGCCGAAGGCACGCTGCAAAGAACATAAAGTAATGCCTACAGTGCACCGCCCGAGGATAAACAGACGGTACTACCCGCCTATAGGGGATAGACTATAAATAAACCCCAATTCACTGGAAGGATGGACTTTTGTGAACATAACATACACCAAAATGAATAAGATATAACAGATTTTCTCAAACATCACAAGAGCTAAAATGGGGTTAGTGCCACCAGTGCACCTAATGCGGTGCACTGTAGGCATTACTTAATGTTCTTTGCAGCGCGCCTTCGGCCCCAGCTGCAACCACTTTCGTTCCTTTTACTGTACCTCTTTTCATATTCTCACTCCCATCTTACTTTCCACCCCCTCCTGACAACCGATTCACAGTGCAACTGCTCAAGGTTTTCATCCTGTTACACCTTTCAAACCTTTTACTGTCAAATTCGTTTCAGCGCCGAATGACCACATAGGTCCCGTTGCTTGGCCTTTGACCTAAATCCTACATTCAATTCAATTTAATTCAGCTACAACACTGTGCACTTTCCGTCACGTAATCAGGGCTGGAAAACCAACTTTACAAACTCCTACACAATTTAAGAATTTTACCCAGTCTACCCGGAAACTCATGAATTATAAAAAAAAAAAAAAAAAAAACACATAAATATCTAAATCTCAAAATTGTTATGTACCCCTTCCAAAACTAATGATTTTCCGTAACCTCGCAGGATTCCGGTTCTTAAAGAGATTTCCTCTTCCAGGAATTCCGTTTCGGTCTGGAATGTAAAATATTGTTGCTTAAGAAAGGAAAATGCCAGCGGAAGGTCATACGACCATTCACAGCGGCGCCTGGATAAGATGAGGCTCTTTAATATCTAACCAAAATAACAGTAAAATCAGCATCAAATGAAGAGATATTTATAAGATTTCTGTGACTAATAATAATAATGATAATAATAATAATAATAATAATAATAATAATAATAATTATATATAATAATAATAATAATAATAATGACTCGTTAATACCTTAAGCCTCGATAAATAAATTTCAACTTGTGAAAAGATATTTCACAATTAGTTATTGAAATTTATTGAAGTTTATTTATTGAGGCTTAAGATATTATTTTATTATTATTATTATTATTATTATTATTATTATTATTATTAGTGATACAAATCTTATAATCGCATGAATCGCTGAAGCGGTGAAAAAATCCACAACAATGGTATTAAGTGTAAATATATATTAAAAATACATACAAAAAATTTGTCTATATCTTCATAAGTATTTACACTTACACCACTGTTGTGGATTTCTTTATTATTATTATTATTATTATTATTAAGATGATGATAAAAATGATGATGATGATGATGATGATTAAGCTATCACAGGAGTTGTCTGAGGGATTTGTTTTCAAATTTGAGGCAAAAACTGGAGCAAAGGACAGTCAGAGAAGGTGGACAGCCAAGCGAAAAGCGATCAAAGGGTGGAGATGAAAAGTAAAAACCAGAAAGCCCTACAGCTGGGTAGCCTAAAGGACGCTGCAAAGAACCGCCTACAACGTAGCAAACAAGGCACACTGTAGATGATCACATCCTCCCCTATATGACAATAAGATGACAATAAAAAAATATATAAAAAGTAATTGCTTTCCAGTGACCACGGAGACACATAAGCAAGGAGAGAATACATGAATGTTAGGTGTTTAGGACCAAAGTCCAACCACTGCCGTCGTCGACACATCCATTCAGCCATCATAACGCAAGAAAGAAATTATTATCAATCATGTCAGCAAAAAGTTGAAAACAGCTGCAAAGGTCAAGGTCACTGCATGATGCCATATGTATGATGATATGGTGATTCTATGCCATGAATGACGGCACAGTAAAAAGATAGACAAATAAATAAATACATAAATAAATAAATCAGCTGCAATATATGAACACTGTCATTTCCTAAAGCGAAAGAGAAGACATAGGCGCAAAGTACAAGGTCAAAAGGTCAATATGTTTTTCAATGATTAGTGTCATTCCAGGATGATGATACCATTGAAAACTATAAGGGAAAATGGGCAAGTAAGTAACTTCCTAAAACGAAAAGAAACCAATGAAAACAAAGGTGGTGGTCACAAGGTCAAGGAGTTTTAGGAGTGGTTTGGTCAGTCACTCCAAGAGGTTAAATGGGAAAACAAGTAAAAAATGTGCCGAAGTTTCTTCAGCGCAATCGAGTTTTCTGTACAGCGTATAATGCTGTATGAAACTCTCAGCCACGGCACATGAAACTTTCACCCACGGCCCGTGGTGCTGCCTGAAACTTTCATTGTGCTGTTGGTACCTATAGTGGTGCCAGACGCACAATCATGGCTGACTTTAACCTTCAATAAAATAAAAACTACTGAGGCTAGAGGGCTGCAATTTGGTATGTTTGACGGTTGGAGGGTGGATGATCAACATACCAATTTGCAGCCCTCTAGCCTCAGTAGTTTTTAAGATTTGAAGGAGGACGGACAGACAAAAGCCATCTCAATAGTTTTCTTTTACAGAAAAAACTCAAAACCTAAGCAAGAGAAAATTCCCATGTCATTCCAGGTGGTTAATATCACTGGAAACCATATTAGAGACGCAATAAGTTAAGATTCCCTAAAATGCCTTTTCTCACGAAAGGCCTTCGTCTATAAAAATAGATCTCAAACGTGTAAACTTGGACGAACGGTGCTGTTTAATAGTTGAGACCACGAAAGGTCATATGAATTCACAATACTTAATTGTAAGGGAGTAAGAAAAATGGACTAAGTGATGTTAACTCAAGTGTCTGGTTTGAAAATGAAAGGCCAGTTCAGGTCGAATGAAATTACACTCTTCTATATCACTATCGGAATGCCTTACAAAGAGACTTTGAATGAAAATTATTTAGGAAAATTTAGCCGTAAGACCAAGCACTGGGGTACCATCAGCCATTCAGTGCTAAAGGCAAAAAAAAAAAAAAAAAATAAATAAATAAATAAATAAATAAATAAATAAATAAATAAATAAAAAAAAAGTTGGAGTGGTTGAACAGCAAGACGGAAGAAAGGAAGTGGGAGCAAAGGTTAAATAAAAAGGTTAAAAGTGGGTGCAGCTAGGCACCGAAGGGACGCCGCAAACATCCTTTAGTCGTGCCTGCAGTGCACCACATGAGGTGCACTGACGGCACTAACTCCCCTAAGGGGATATTTTTAAGATTTACGACAGCCGATGGACAGCCCAACTCTCTGACAAACAGACCAACACAAGAAGGCAGATCGAGTTTACCATTTATTTTCTAGACGTAAACAGACCCGTCGTCTTTAAGAGTTGACGGAGAACGCCGTCTCTGCATTCTATTTCGTCCCCAATGCAAAACAATGCAATCCCGGTTATAAACTTCTTTGACTGAATCGACACGAAAAAAAACGCAACGCCGTCGAAGCAGTCTGGATCCCACAGGAGCCAGAAAGACAATCGCTACCTCTGGACAAGCAGGGACCTTCCGTTACACAAAATAATTCAAATAAATCGCTGCTCTACCGTAATACTTCAGTGTTTGTTGAAGGTACAAGTAGAAGATATTCCACCAGGGGATTTTGTCACAGAAGAAACTCGCAACAGAAATGAAAATTGAATTATTGACGAAAAGCTGGAAAATAGAATGTCTTGGTGAGCCTTCGCTGACCACCACTGCTCTCTCTCGCTCTCTCTCCCTCTCTCTCCCTCTCTCTCTCTCTCTCTCTCTCCCTCTCGCGGGCGTCCCTGGAGACCTGTGTCGTACAAGATGCGAAACAAAGGATAAAGACAGGTATCCGAAGGACACACGGAGGCTGGGTCCAAAAGATTCTTGAACATCGCCACCTGGGACGTCGCGAACATTCTACATCCTCTCTCTCTCTCTAACACGTCTCCAAGGATTATCTCCCAGCGCGGGTCACTTCGTAAAGACGAGGGATGGAAGAAATCGAAGTTAGGGTGGAAAGGAATTTCCGAGAAAATAATGAAGGACAACCATTCACCTAAAACATTTTAAACACACACACACACACACACACACACACATATATATATATATATATATATATATATATATATATATATATATATATATATATATATATATATATATATATATATATATGTTTGTGTGTGTATCATATAGGCTCATATATATAATGTGTGTGTCTACATATAGGCTCATATATATAATGCATATATAAATATATATTTATGTATATATAATATACATATGAGCTTTTCAGTCGAGAAACATGCCAAGTGCCATTTTTTTTAAATATAATAAATTAAATAAAAAGTACTTTGACCCAGGATGGCGCTTGGCATGTTTCTCGACTGATAGCCTCATATATATAAAAATATATATATTCATACTTTTAATCTACAGGTCACTCTTCACCAGGCACGTACGTTACTATAATATCCACAATGCTAAATATATTAGACATAAGACACACAACTGATGTAAACACCTGTTGACGCAAGATGCATCGAAAAAGGCGAGTTGCATAAGACTAATTCCCACACAATCCATGGAGAGCAAAACTTGGAGCACAATGTAGAACAACAAGGAATTGTGTAAGATACACGAGAGAGAGAGAGAGAGAGAGAGAGAGAGAGAGAGAGAGAGAGAATGTTTATGTTCCTTGAGCTTCTAAGAAATCTACCAGATACGAACGGAGAATAAGAGAATGTAATCAATAATTGACGGCCATTTTAACAAGTAGACATCTATAATATATAAATATGAAAATTCATAGTGAAATTCCCAACTAATTTCACAGAAGAAATATGAATCGCATTGAATATTGAATTTAAGCCAAAGGTCAAGCACTGAGACCTATGAGGTCATTCAGTGCTGAAACGAAAATGGGCAGTAGAAGGTTTGAAAGGTTTAACGAGGAGGAAAGTTTTTAGTAGTTGCACTATGAACCAATTGTTATTAGAGGGTGGAGAGTAAGATGGAAGAAAGAGAATATGAAAGGAGGTACAGTAAAAGAAACGAAAGGGGATGCAGCTAGAGGCACTAGCCCCCTCCTACGGAGGAAAGAGCCGCCAACGCACCTCGTGCGGTGCACTGTAGAAATATGAAGAACCTTTCAACGCTGGCATCTGGGAAACCTTTATTACAGTAGAAGCAGCAGAGGTTTGCACTTAACTCATTCTACTTTGCATGTTTTTGTTATGGGTTTCCGAGGGGAGAAGGGGGTTAAACGAGCCTAAACAATTTAATGTTTTGCTACCTGTTTTCTAAAGGGGGCGACGGGCATAAGCATTTACTGTCTGAAAACAGGAGCGGGGGATGAGTCCCCTCAGCTGCTGACATTCACCATTTCGCGAAAATGAGACGGGATGAAATCACTCGAGGAAAAACAGGGATGACAAAAACAAACGCGAGAATAAAAACAGAAGATGGAAAAAGCCGAGATCAGAAAGAAGACTGAATGTAAAGGGAATAAACATGGGAGAAGATTGAAGACGAGAAAAATGGAACATGACTGAAAACGAGGAGAATGATGAAGGAGAACTAAAAACACGAATAAAAGCTATGAGTAAGAATAGAATAAAAGCAAAACTGAACCAAAGAATAATAAAAAAACAAACACAAGATTGCTGAGAAACTTTAAGAAATTTTCTTGATTCCGTAAATATTTACGGATAAAGTTAATTTTTTTTTAAATCAGAGGACAAATAAACAAAAGAATCCAAAAGGTTCTACATTCACTTCTCGCTGTATAAAAGGGAAATGATCGCTTCATACATCGAAAATTTTCTTTTCTTTGCCTTAAGATTACAAGACAAAAATCCTAAGCAAGAAAGTTAAATCAAAGACACGTGGAGAAAAATGATTATCTTAAAATATCTTGATTTCTTTTCTTTCTATCCTAGTGATTCGAGCAAAACGGTCAACTTTTAGTTGGAAGAATCACGAACACTGGATATAGCAATGATCATCTCAATACCTTAACATCTGCCATTTTATTCCTCGAGATTCTGAGCACAGAAACTCTTAATAAGAAAATGAAAGCCAATTAACTGGGAGGCCACAATTTGAAGAAGAGTTTAGGAAGCAACATTGTTCTTTCAAGATGTCAGTCCCACAGGAAAGAAATTAAAGAAATAACCTTAACATTCTTCGAATCATATCATAAACCTTAAAAAAAAAACACAGTCCAACCCTTTTGCTTACGACATTAGTAGAGAAAAAAAAAAATAATTAAAAGACAACGAACCTCAGCAACATTCGCAGAGGCCATTATCATGTTTAGAAAAATAAGCAAAAATCAGCAACTTTTGCAGTGGCCATAATCATTAGAAAAAAATACATATATGTGTATGTATATATATATATATATATATATATATATATATATATATATATATATATATATATATAGAGAGAGAGAGAGAGAGAGAGAGAGAGAGAGAGAGAGAGAGAGAGAGAGAGAGAGAGAGATTTTCAGCTCTTTTCCTAAGGATTCCGACAACCAAGAAATAAAAACTTTAAAAAAAAAAGAGAAAGAAAATGAAATTCACGACCCCAATAGAACTCGATCGTCTTCCCCTTTTTTGGCATTCAGCCAAAACGACTTTATATATTTTTTCCTTTTCTTTGCTCAAAAGTCATGAAGAATGAACGGCGATCCCCTTAAGTTTACCAGAAGCCCTGGGGTCGGGGGGGGGTTGGGGAGGAGGGGAAGGGGGCCGGTAATAGGGGACACCCCAGCGAGCTTGAAAAATTTCTTCGACTTTCTCCTAACATTTCGTGTCTCATTTGGGATTCTTTCGCTTGTCCAAACTTTGGAAACAAAACGCGTGACCGCCGTCTTATTATTTCAGGGATTGTCATGCTATTTGGCATCGTCAGGGCCGTCATCATCATCATCATCATCATTATGCCAGTATGTTCCAGATGCCGGGCCGTCAAATATTCAGCAGAATTCTCCAGTTACTTTCCTACTTTGGACCAACAGGAGGGTCTAAATGATTCTTTCTTCTTCTTCTTCTTCTTCTTCTTCTTCTTCTTCTTCTTCTTCTGAAGTTTAAATTGTTCTTTACGTTGTTCCTGTTACTTATTCATTTCAGCTTATGTGGAGGAATAAGTGTAGGGATTACTTATTTTAACTAAACAGGACAGAATACTGTACTAGTTATATCTTCGTGATCATTATTATTATTATTATTATTATTATTATTATTATTATTATTATTATTATTATTAGTAGTAGTAGTAGTAGTGGTAGTAGTAGTAGTAGTAGTAGTAGTAGTAGTAGTAGTAGTAGTACATCGTTATTCCTGAGAAAAACTGACGATTATCATTCCTAATTCCCAAGTCAATAACGTCAGTCCAATAAGAATGTGGGTTGAAAGAAACAAAAAATACTAAATTCATCCTCGGGCGTCTGACCCTTGTGTCAAGTTGATATTATTATTATTATTATTATTATTATTATTATTATTATTATTATTATTATTATTATTCAGAAGATGAAACCCATTCAAACGGAAAATGAAGAATAGTATCAGGGGAATAATGCACTGCACTTTCGCCTGAACTTCTGAAGTTCAAATTGCACATCCTCTGGAAGGCTGTTCCACAGTCCAATGGTGTGAGGAATAAAGGACCTCTGGATAGCTATAAAACTTTTAGGACTTTTGTGAGATTGCAATTATGTAAACAGAACTGGTTTGAAAACATCTTTTCATTTCAAGCAGATAATTTAGATACATGGAAATAACGCATGAAGTAAATCAGTTCGTTACAATTTCGGCTAAAAAATTACACAACTTTGATTGGATTGCTTGTGATTTCCACTTTATAAGCAGATGTGTATGTACTGTATATACATCTCTACCCACCCATATATTGCAAAACAATATATATCATATATATATATATATATATATATATATATATATATATATATATATATATATATATATATATATATATATATATATATATATATATATATATATTTATATATATATATATATATATATATATATATATATATATATATATATATATATATATATATATATATATATATATATATATATATACGTGTGAGTACACTATACAAACATTTGTTTGTGCAAGCACACACGTACATAAACACACCACCAAACTACAATTCAACACAAACAAACAAACAAACAAAAAAACACGAACGATCTTAAAAGCAACTCCGTATACCATAAAAAAGTCCGGAGCGTCGCCGCCAAAGTTACCACATAACCCCATCAACAGTTAGCATCTTGAACCAAAAGTAAAGGTCAGCCTTTGAAAAATAGAGGGATCTTCCCCTCCCCCTCCTACGAAGTCATTCTCTATTTACCTAGAGACTTCATCAAAAGATAGAGAGAGAGAGAGAGAGAGAGAGAGAGAGAGAGAGAGAGAGAGAGAGAGAGAGAGAGAGAGACTTCGCTAGATGCTCTAGGGAAGTTCAAGTGTTTGCTACCAGTGAAAGACACGCTTTGCATTTGGAATGGGTTGGCGAAAGGAGATAGGATTCTTTTTCTGGGTTATTCGGGTGTCACGTAATTTTTATGTGTGGATGTATGTACATACACACATACACACGATATATATATATACAGTATATATATATATATATTTATATATATATATATATATATATATATATATATATATATATATATATATAAATATATATATATTTATATGTACATATAATGTATTATATAATAAATGTTCATATAATATAATATATATATATATATATATATATATATATATATATATATATATATATATAATTATATATATATATATATATATATATATATATATATATATATATATACAGTATATATGAGTATATGATATATAAATTTTTATATATACAAATAAATTTATTATATATATATAGTATACCTTATTTTAACCAGACCACTCAGCTGATTAACAGCTCTCCTAGGGCTGGCCCGAAGGATTAGACTTATTTCACGTGGCTAAGAACCAGTTGGCTACCTAGCAACGGGACCTACAGCTTATTGTGGAATCCGAACCACATTATAGCGAGAAATGAATTTCTATCACCAGAAATAAATTCCTCTAATTCTTCATTAGCCGGTCGGAGACTCGAGCTCGGGCCTAGCAAAGTGCTAGCCGAGAACTCTACCGACTTGTCCAACGAGGAACTGTATTTTATATATATATATATATATATATATATATATATATATATATATATATATATATATATATATATATATATATATATATATATATATATATATATAGATAGATAGATAGATAGATAGATAATAGATAGAGAGATATGCACATATTTAGATATATAAAGGCAACGGTATCCATACATTAAATTTCTGTGTGTCTACGAGTGGTGGCCTTCATGTTAACTATCACAAAAATTCACACAAGTAAATGTAGAGTAACAAACTGTAAATTGCGAAAGTACCATAAAATTACCCAAGAAGCTTGAATACTACACTACTGCTAACTTTTTAAACTAACAGATGCATATGTAACTGATTAACCAAAATGCCCTCTTTAACTTCTCGAATTCTTATACGTTTTGGATACGCTTGTCACTGCAAAGCCTGAGATGTGATTTAGATCTCAGGGTCTGTAGTGATGAATGCACCCAAAAGTAGAAGATTTCGAGGAGTTAAGAGGGCATTCTGGCTATTACAATAAAATAAAGAGTGTAAACAATTCGAGAAGTTAAGAGGTCATTATGGTTATTGAAATTATTTTACAGTGTATATGTATATATATATATATATATATATATATATATATATATATATATATATATATATATATATATATATGTATGTATGTATGTATGTATGTATGTATGTATGTATGTATGTATGTATGTATGTATGTATGTATGTATGTATGTATGTATATGTATATATATGTATAAGTATATATATACTGTATGTATACATATATGCGCACATTTGCATGAGCGCACGTGTAACGACCAT